>NC_133651.1:197156531-197413084 GCF_009905375.1 Apium graveolens
GGGATTATATTACGTTACAATCATAATCATATTATAAAGAAATTCTTCCTTTTAAATTAAATATTTCAAATCAATAATCAATAATCAGATGATTCCCAGATCGGGTGGCATTGTCAAGATGCGTCACTTAAAACCCTTTCTTACAGATAGAAATCTGTTGTTGACAGAATCATCCTTCTCTCAAATCAAAATTCATATTCAATTACGTGTTTCATAAACACAAGAATCTCATTGTATTCATAATATTATTATTAAGGTTTGAAACAATTTCACTATACTAGGTTGTCTAACAAACGCCTTTTATGTTCATTCAAGTTCACCTAAATCTATCATCGCATGATAAACTAAACATTATCACATATATCAAACATGAAACATTAATACATTAAGGTAGGCATGTTACATCATCTAGCACATTCCTCTAAGCAATATCATCTCTATGTATCATATGAAGTATTTAAAACGCATTTAAAGTTAAAAGCTTAAAAATACTTCTGTTAGCTATAAACAGTTTGAAACAATTTCCTAAAATCATATAATTTACCATTAGAAGTGTCTCGAAAAGACGAATCCAACGGCAACCAAAATCACCCAATTCTGAGCTCCCACGCGCCGCCACGCGCACACGCGCTGTCAGCGCTTCAGACCTCCCCCACGCGGCCCACGCGCCCACGCGCCTCACGCGCCCCTAACCCCTATGCTGACGTCAGCATGACGTCGCATGACGTCACCAGCGCGTGTCTTCCACGCGCCGCGCGTGGCACGCCAGCGCGTGAGCCCCACGCACGCGTGGTCGATGCGCGGTCCTCCATCCTTTTCAGTCAGCCGTTGTTTATATATATAATATAAACAACTTTACACAATAGAACTTACACTAATTCGCAAACCCTGGACCAACCACCTTCCAAAGCTTCTTCTTTGCTTCCTTGAATTGCGCGGTTAAACAACGCAAGCTATTCCTCACTGGAAGTTAAATTTGAAAACAGACAAGATGAGGGAAAGAAATGCTCAGCAAGATCATTATACATATATAGGGTCTTTTGATATAAACTATGTCTGCAATAGAGCAGAACCTTTAAAATCATAATTGCTGAACCAAAAAATTTATTAAAAATCGGACAATTGTTTCTCATTGTATTCAAACTTTTTTTTGATATTTTCGAGCGAAATGCTTCAGCAATATTTTGAATCTTGACAAGATAAAACACAAACAGTGTCTACGAAAATATCGTAAACGGCATAATAAGAAGCAATCACTACTAGAAAAACGTCAATAGCATCGGTTAAAACCGATGTCTATGTATGAAAAAATCCGATGTCTTCGTGGGTGATGTTAAAGACCCCCCCCCCATTTAACATCGGTTTTAACTGATGTTAAATAGAGCATATAAAAGCAGTTCCATGTTTAAAACCGATTTCTGTATCTTGATATTAAATTTCTCATGCATACCAAATCTTCATATATCATCATAATATGATATTTTTATCAATTTAAATATGTGAGCTAAGCAAATCTTTCAATTTAACCAATAAACTGATGTTACTGGTACCAGTAACAACAGTTTTCATCAAAAACCGATGTTAGCGATACCTTTGACATCGGTTCTTCATTGTTAACCGATGTCTATTTGTAGCAAACTGATGTTTATGATGCTTAATAACATCCGTTTTTTTTTTAAGTTTTTTTTTTCTATAGTATTTGATATCAGTTTTTACTGATGTTAATGGTCAACTAGAACTGATGTTATTATGTTAAATTAACATCATTTTTTATTGAAATAAATCATGTTGCACATTTAAAAATATAGATGCCAAAAAAATTTTCAAAAGAAGAAACTATTAAATCAAACTCCAATTATCATTACCAAATCAAACCAATCAAGTCTTACAACAATGAAAAAACCAAAAACATAAATTCTCATAGCTACCCCTATAATATCATTCATACATTTCTTAAATGAAATATTATCCATACATTGCTCAAACTATATATTTGGTCACTGGTTCTTCAGGTATCAATGCAGCTGAGCTGGGTCATTGAGTCCTAAAAATATGGGCATCTGCCTTCCCTGGAGTGTTATTTTTCTTGGCATGTCAAGGTCAAAATCAATTCATCTAATGTTAATATCACCTGCAGATATTAAACAAAGCAGCCAATTAAAAAACCCTTAAATTCTAGAAGAAAGAAAAATTACAAATCTCACTCTCACTAAAAGTCTATTACATCGGATAAGAACTTTTTTTTTAAAAAGGGTGGAGTATGAGATCTAAACATTACCTGTCCAAAATTAACAAGTAATGTATAGTTAGGCTTGTAAAGAATACCTTCAGTAATGCTATGAAATCAGGATTTCGATGAAATGCAGCAAGCATGAACTCTAGGAGCCCTTTTGAACCTACAAGTACAAACCTCAAGTTATAATCAAAATTCAACTTTTTTTATATATAGAAAAATTAAAGTACACACAGTTGCATTCATCATCCCAGGAGAAGTCCAATGTCGTTCCTGAAACAGTCATTACATATACATTTTAAACTAGAGTTTCAATAAAGAAGCCTGCATTATAATTTATAAGCTAACAGATACTGCAATCCACTCAAAAGAGTCTTAAGTAGATAGATATAGTCGATACATGCATAACAAATCCGCTAACTAGCTATCATAGTTTCAAGTTTTAAAACAATATATATACCAGTGGCCCATGTCAAAAATTAGCATACACTTCATCCATCTCATAGAAGTAAAGCTGCTAATAATGTTCTTGAAACTTCTGCAGGAATAGCAGGCAACAACATATTATTACCATCAGAAAACCATAGGGGATTCATTACTAGAGACAACCAGGGGAGTCAAAAGATCACATAGTAGAATACATTCCCAAGGAAACCCATTAAAAATACATCAAAAGATTGATTTACTAAAATATTAAACCACATCCAAAAACAACCCTTGCTTATCACCTTGTGCTCTTACAGCTCCTAATAGACCAGCAATGGCAACTCCGGCTGTTCCCTATATTGCAAGCTAATATTAGGTTTGCTAAGAAAACAAAAGAAGAAACTAATTGACAACAATAAATTGATCTCATAAAGGAAACAAAAAATATTTCTTAAGAATGCAAGGTCAATCCATTAACATCCATGTTGGAAATGTTACAGTCGTCACTAGAATAAGTATAGAAGTACATCGATACACTTCAAGCAAATCAAGAAACCATGGAAAAAGCACAGGTGAGCTTTTCTCCTATTGCCATACTTGGTCCAACAGGAGGGCAAGAGCTCCCCAAAATGTCAGACCAATTCTGAACATAAGTAATTTTTTCATTACATTAGAATTCAGTTGTTAAGGGCATGGTTATACCTATCTTCTGAGTCACCCATTCAAGTGGCGTCACAGAATCAGATAACTAGAATAAATTAATCACCCTTAAGTTACAGAACATACATAAAGGTCGGAAGTCAGAACATACTAGAACATATAATGATTTACATGGACATCATCATTAAACATTATGTAGGTGTCTCTGTAACGCTGCAATGGTGCGAAGGCCCGCTAGCTCTGAAAATCTTCAAACTGCATTGTAACACCCCCAATCCGGGGTCGAGGATTCGGGTTGTCACGAGTTCCATTTCCCTTAATAACACCCAATCTTAATAAACAATCAACTACTTTGTACTGTGACCCCACAATAAACATACACACCACAAGTTATAGTCTCAGAGATGAATATCCAAAATAACACGAGTCATTTTATTCCAAAATTATATGCCATTACACCTTAAAGGGTTTCTGAATAAATTTACATTTCTTTGCCAGTTTACAATTGATAAAGATACATAAGTCTGGTAAATCAAAAGTTGAAAGCATAGCCTATTGGTAGTTCCTACCTCAGCTATAGCGACATCACGCCTATAGGAAACTGCGAAACATTTCCTATCCGCTCACGAATTGGGAGCTTGGTCCTGTTCATCTTGTCTATCTGTGTTGTGTGATGAAAGAAGAAAACAAGGGTGAGCAACAAGCTCACCGAAATAATATGTATAATGATTAATAATATATGAGCATTCTCATAGTACTCATGAAAGTCTTGGTCAAGAAGAAATGAACCAAGCTGATATCTTAATGCGATGAAGTCGCAAAATATTCAGTATATATACATATATACTTTTCAAAATCTTGGAAGTCCTCTTCCATGCATAATACACACAAGAGTTCCAGTGTATAACTGTATAAAAATATCGTTGCAAGGTGATCTCATATATCTAACCTTGTCCTCAACGTTTTTCTGAAACCTTTGTCATTCATAAGACAATCATTAACTAGATATAAGTTTAAAGATGAAGTTACAAGATACTCCAATATACTTATATCTTTTCCGAATACTACTTGAACTACCACCGTTCAATGTATAAATAGTTCATCCTATAGATTAAGCTACAAGACAAACTTGTATAGAATCAATCTCTAAAATATCATCAAAATAAAATGAAGTTATGAGATACTTCATTTGATGCAACATCATTTTGAAAACTTGACCCTGTCAACACTCAACAATTGCCCAACCGTAGCCTTTCTATCGAAGTGCTCTGGGTAGTGTTGCGGAAATATCCAATTGGATGATGAACTCATTACGGGAGTTTACCGCGCCAGGAAGACCACTTACGATGATCAGGTCGTAGTAGTGAAACCCCACCATTTTCTACATGTAGAGGAGAACCTGTCGGATTTACTTGTCAAACCGACCACTGGACTCCTAAGGAATGGACCGTCTAGCGGAACTTCCGGGCCACTTGGGCCAATATAATAAGGCTGGGTCGGCGCTACTCAACCACTTACGCCACTCCTAGTTCAGATAAAATCCATGACTCTGAAACGTAAAGGCTCGTCCCCCCTTTCCCCAAGTAGAAACTTGTGATACGGCTCCCCCAAGAAGTCGTATCTAGTTGGAAAGGAAAACTCACCAATATTTCCCCAGGCGATGCCTGTAAATGGATTAACTTGTTCCAAGAATTTACTTCCCGAGTGTTGGGTAAGTAATCAAAAAACTCTTTTATCGAAATAGCAGCCTTGTTGCGAATAAAAAACACACCACAGAGCCGGATCCCTCAGGTTTTGAGGGAATATTTAAATCCCCTTTGAAAGGAAGATATTAAATATTATAAAAATGAGTTTTGGGATCCGGTCTAACTTTAAAATCATTTTGAAGACTCGCAAACATTTTTAAGAATGTTTGGAGTAATGCTGATTTAATAAATAAATCTCCCAATATATTAGAAAATATCTGAATATTATTATTTAATAATATTCCCATAAAGAATAATCTTTATAAAAATAGTTGAAGTAGAAGTTTTAAAACTTATACTTGCAATGATTATTAAATAACCAAAGATATACTTATACGAAAGTACTATCTTCATTTGAATAATCAAAAGTGAGTTTGATCATCGACACATTATTCCTTAATAAAATAAAGAATAATTAGCAATTAATCAGAGTCATAAGTCCTCGAATGAATATTCAAAATAATATTAATTTATAAAATAAACGGAGTCATAAGCCCTCGAATGAATATTCAAAATAATATTCAATAATAAAATAAACGGGGTCATAAGCCCTCAAATGAATATTCAAAATAATTCATTAATAAAATAAACGGGGTCATAAGCCCTCGAATGAATATTCAAAATAATATTCATTAATAAAATAAAGTTATCGAATAAACCTTATTTGATTCATAGTTTTAAAACTATTCATATATATATATATATATATAAAATATATATATATTATACTCGGGAGCATCGACTCCCGGTTTTAGAAAAATGTTCTCCTTTGGGTCCCCTATACTAAGGGTATATGCAAATTACCGCTTATCTCTAGCATAGGTATTATCAACTGAATCAACAGATATATGTATCAAGAATACGAAACAGGCATGCATATATACCATATCACATGCTACAATATATCGCAAGAATTTGCTAAATAACCATTATGCATCTATCACAAGATATGCATGTACAAATGTATACATCACAACAACAGTATAACGGATAGAAACTTGCCTGAGTGTTCCCGGATAGACTTAAGCTTAGAGTGGGTCCAATAACCTATGAACAATAACATAAGTTGGAATTAAACCCCGGTCGCTTAAGAAACTAGACTTTAACCATTTAGAGTCCTAACGTTCACTTTCGCGCTTAACGATTCACTTAAGTCGCTCGAGTACCCTCGGCTCCACCATTTTTAATAAATTAAGCATTAAGAGTTTTAAGGAGATTCTTTCGCGAGTGCCTTACCAACTGCCTAATACTCTTTACATAAATGTTTCATACCCCAATTAGTCATTTAAGGTCCTTAACCAAGGTTTCAAAGTAAGGCGAGGGGTAATGGTTCGGTCGCGAAACGCCGTTACTTAAACGGTCGTTTCTCCTAAACCGTACATCGGATTCAAGCGTACCACATATAAAAATGAAGCTCGTAACATGAACTATCTAAACATTGCAATGGTCAAAACCTAACAGTGAGTTCAAGGGTTCTGATGTTAAGAACAAAACAGTCTACGGTAAATTGGGCATTACGACGGCTATGTTTACGCGATTACCCAAATTTATACCACTCCAAATCAACCCACAATCAACCCTCAATCAATAGCACAACCAAACTCCATCCATACTTCACCATAACAGCCCCAACAACTCAAAATTATCAATTTATACTATTCTCAAACATGAATTTAAACTATACTTAAGTTCATTAATCAATACTCCAAGAATTACAACTCCAAAACATCACAACACCAACTATCCTCTACATTCACAACAAACAAGCCTCTCATGAACTATAACAACAAAACTAAACCTAATACTCAAGTAAATTTAGGGTTTGGAGGGTTATACCTTCCTTGGAGAGTGGAGAATCAAGTAATTAGCTTGGAATCACCCTTAAAAGTCCTTATCCAAGCTTAATCTAAACAAAAACTCAAGAACAAAAAATTTAGTTCTTGAAAAACACTATTCACAATCTTCTTCCATGATTTTAGGAAGAGATTGTGAATGATTTAGGAGCTCAACTTATAGGATAGCTATATCTATGCATAAGGAGTCTTGGATAATTATCTTGCTAATTAACAAAGCTTGGAACTAAGATTTTGAATTTCTTGCTTTGAAGAAGAAGAAAAAGCCGAGAGCTTTTTGGATGAAGAAATGAAATAATTTTGTGTTTTGGTGAAATGATTTGTTGGTTGGTTGATTTTAATTTGTTTTGTTTTGTTTTCTTACCTTTTACCATGGTAACTTTGTGTGGTTCTAAATCAACCAACAACACACTTGCTTTGGTCATGCTTATGTCACTATGTGATGTCACCCTCCCCCCTTTATCCTCTTCTTATTGGTTTGATGACATCATCCCCACTAATCTCTTTGATTAGCTTCTAATTACTTGGCTAATGACCGCTGATCTGTTATACGGTTCGCTTAACTTTCGTTTTCGTTTATCGTTTGAGGGATCATACCCGGGATCTTATTACTTGGGTTCCCTTAACCTTTCTCAATACATTATATTCCTTTTATCCTCTCATACAATCCTTGAATTTAAATCCTTTTTATCATGTTACCTTATACTCAATTCTTTCGATATCTGGTGGATTTTCGGGAAAAATCAAAGTGTTCGGATTTGGATTCTGACGATCTTTACATACACTTATATACCACATAGGGTACTAATAATATCCCAGAAGATCAATAAAAGAACCCCTACATATTGTGGCATGAAAAGTTTTCTTATTCAGCATAATCAGCAAAACACTATTCATAAGGGTTTCAAAAATTCCAAAAATTGGGGTTATTACATGCATAAAATCAAGTCATTATGGTATTTACAAAATAGAGAAAGGGTAAATTTTTTGTACAGAGATAGATTATGTTGATTACTTGCACTTCAAAAAGTTTATATGAACATACCTTCCAGTTCACTCTTTTCTTGCCCTATTCTTTTTGTTAAAAAATCAGATTTACAGAGTAACAACCATGTTTGGGGAACAAAATTTGGGTGAGAATTTACTTCTGTTACAAAAAATTATAATTTAACTCTTCTGACTAATCACAGTCATGACTAACACCTACTAATTAATTAATTAGTGGAAAATGTAACACCCCCAGATCCGGGGTCGGGGATCCGGGTCGTCACGGTCTTTCTTTCCACAATATCACTTCACTTAATTAATAATAATAACCTTATGCTGTGACCCCACACTAACACACACCACAACCCGTTATAGTCTCAGAGATGAAATTGAAATAAGTACAAGTCTTTGAATCCACAATTTAAAAGTTATTACAACCCAAAATGATTACTTGATAATTTATAGTTAATTGCCATTATCTGCCACAAGTTATAATTATACATAATTTGATTCTCAAAAATAGAATGCCTGATCTACCAATAGATCTACCTCTGCAGCTATAGCAGCCACAACCTCATCGGGAAGACGCGGGACGCTTCCCACGCGCTTGCGCTGGGTCTGCTGGAGTCTGGCCATCTTTCCTAACTGTTGTTGTGTGATGAAGAGATAAAGCAAGAGTGAGCCTTACAGCTCGCAAGATAATATATAGTGATAACAATAATATAAGTATCTAAATGGATACTTACTAGAATCTTTTATCCTGTGTAAGATAATTACTTACTAGATATAAGTAAAAATAAGGGATGAAGTTACCAAATACTTCACTATACTTATATCATTTAAAAAGCTGCTTGAACTACCACTGTTCAAAGTATAATGAGCTTTCAACAGTTCATCAGATAGATGAGACTACAAGACAAGATTTGAATAGATTAAATCTTTGAAATATTATTAAAGGAAATGAAGTTATGATATACTTCATTAAGTTCTGATATATATATATATATATATCCACATATACATCTTCTTTATACAATTTCCTGAAAACCTCTGTCATGTAAAGTATGAACAGAATTGCAATATCCAATAAATTTGGAAAGGAAAAAAATTTGGCATAAACCAGATATCTTGCTGATCAGACAAAGATACCAATAAGTAACCTTTTCTACTAGTAGATGGACGAATTCCCCACTGGTCATCACCCTGGTCGTAATAGGACCTTATGTTGGACTGCCACTCAGCCACTTATGCATTTGATGGACTCCCACTGAGCCACTTACACTATCATGGACGCCCACTGAGCCCATGTTGCTTATGCCGACTCAATAGATGGACTTACTTCCCGAACGTTGGGTAAGTAATCAATTCATTTACCCAAAACTGCAACCGTGTTGCGAATATAAAATACACCACAGAGCCGGATCCCTCAGGTTTTGAGCGAGTATTTAAATCCCCTTAAAAAGGAAGATCTTAAATATAAAAATGAGTTTTGGGATCCGCTCTAACTTTTAAAAATCATTTTGAAGACTCGAAAACACTTTAAAGAGTGTTTGGAGTAAAGCTGATTTAATGAAGTAAATCAGTCCCCAGAATATTTAGAAAATGTCTGAATATTATTATTTAAACAATATTCTCATAAAGAATAATCTTTATAAAAATAATTGAAGTAGAAGTATTAAAACTTATACTTGAAACGAGTATTAAATAACCAAAGATATACTTATATGAAAGTACTATCTTTATTTGAATAATCGAAAATAAGTTTGATTATTGACACCTTATTCTTTAATAAAATAAAGAATATTTTCAGTAATAAGCGGAGTCATAGATCCTCAAATGAATATTCAAATAATATTCAATAATAAAATAAAGGAGTCATAAGCCCTCGAATGAATATTCAAAATAATATTCATTTAATATAAAGGAGTCATAAGCCTTCGAATAATATTCGAAATAATATTCAATAATAAAATAAAGTTAAAGTTATCGAATAAACCTTTTTCGATTAATAGTTTTGAAAACTATGACCATATATATATATATATAAGTATATATATATATATATTTATATCCATATATACAAAAATCTACTCGGGATCCTCGACTCCCGGTTTTAGAAAATATTTTCACCTTTGGGTCCCTATACTAAGGGTATATGCAAATTACCGCCATCCTCTAGCATAGGTATTATCAACTGAATCAACAGGTATATATGGAAAGAATACGAAACAGGCATGCATATATATATACCATGGCAGCATGCTTCAATATATTGCAACATTTGCTAATTAACCAACATGCATCTATCGCAAGATAATGCAAATACATATATACATCACAACAACAGTTATAACGGTTAGAAAACTTGCTTGAGCGACTTGGGGTGATAAAAGGCTCGGGACGAGTCTGGTAACCTATAAACAACAAGTAAGTTGGAATTAAACCAAAGTCACTTGTAAATCTATACTTTAACTAACTTAGACTCTAACGCTTCTTTTGCGCTTATTGATTCTCTTAAGTCACTCGAGTACCCTCGGCTCCACCATTTTTAATAATTTAACCTTTACGAGTTTTAAGGCGATTCCTTCGCGAGTGTCTTACCAACTGCCTAACACACTTACCATAAATGTTTCATACATTAATTAACCCTTTTTGGTCTTTAACCTATGTTTCAAAGTAAGGCGAGGGGAAAAGTTTCGTTCGCGAAACGCCGTTACTTGAAACGGTCGTTTCTCCTAAACCGTGCATCGGAATCGAACGAACTACATATCAAAATGAAGCTCGTAACATGAGCTATCTAAACATGGAAATGGTCATAATCTGGCAGGGGGTTCTCGGGTCCTAATGTTATGCACAAAAACAGTCTAAAGAAAATCGGACGTTACGACAGCTATGTTTACGCGATTTCCCAATTTTAAACCATTCAAAACCAACCCAATTCAACCTCAAATCCAACATACAACCCACATCCATCCTTATCACATCATAACAACCCCAACCAATTTAATTTTAACATTCATACTTATGCCTAAGCTTAATTTTAACCATACTTAAGTTCTTTTAATCAAAACAACATTTACCATTCCAATTCAATACCATTTCAATCCCAAACCCTAAATCACAAACATCAAGCTACAATATCACCCTACTAATCAAAATCATCTTATAATACATAGGAATCTAGGGTTTGGAGATGATATACCTTCCTTGAAGTGGTGGGAGGAGCTAGGAAGCCTTAAGAAGCTTTGAGAAGTCTTAGGAATGCTTGGATCTTCAACGAAAACAAGAAAAATTTCAAGTTAAAAAACTTGAAAACACTATTCATAGTCTTCTTCTTTGATTAAATGAAGAAGATTGAGAAGGAATTGATGGCTTAAACTCATGATATAGCCCTAACTAAGCATGAAGATGATTAGGGAATTAACTCACCAATTTAGGAAGCTTGGATCTTTGATTTTGAATTTTCTTGCCTTTTGCAATAGTAAAAAGCCGAGAGCTCTCAAGAACAATGCCTTGGTTTCTTTTTGATTTTGATGAAGAATGAATTTGCTTGGCTTGGTTGATTTGTTTTTGTGTTTGATTTAGTCAATTACCTATTTGACCTTGATTTTGTGTGGTTAAAAAGCCACCACATCTCCTTCATTCCCATGTCATGCCTATGTCATGTTGTGATGTCATCCTTCCCTCTTTGTCCTCCTCTCATTGGTTGGGTGACATCACTCACTCTAATCCCTTTGATTAACTTCCTAATTGTTTGTCTAATGACCGCTGATCTGTTATACGGTTCGCTTAACTTTCGTTTTCGTTTATCGTTTGAAGGATCATACCCGGGATCTTATTACTTAGGTTCCCTTAACCTTTCTCAATACATTATATTCCTTTTTATGATCCTCTATTATAATCCTTTAATTTAAATCCTTTTTATCATGTTACCTTATACTCAATTCTCTCCGTATCTAGTGGATTTCTGGGAAAAACCAAAGTGTTCGGAATTGGATTCTGGCGATCTTTACATACACTCATATACCACATAGAGTACTAATAATATCCCAGAATATCCATAATAGAACCCCTTCATAGTGTGGCATGAATAGTTTTCTCATTCAGCAAAAACACTATTCACAAGGGTTACAAAAAGTTGAAAATTTTGGGGGTTATTACAGTCTCCCCTCCTTAAAAAGATTCCGTCCCGGAATCAAACAGAAAACAAATGGGGGTACTTTTCTAGCATTGTGCTCTCTAGTTCCCAAGTTGATTCTTCCACATTATGATTCTGCCATAGTACTCTGACTAGCTTGATCACTTTATTCCGAAGCACCTGCTCCTTCTTATCTATAATCCTTACTGGCTTCTCCACGTAAGTTAGATCTGGCTGCATATCCACCTGCTCGTACTCCACTATGTGTCTGGCATCCCGATGATACTTCCTTAGCATTGACACATGGAACACATTATGAACTTGTTGCAAATTAGGGGGTAAGGCTAGCTCGTAAGCTAACTTTCCAATCCGTCTTAATATCTCAAAAGGTCCAATGTATCTTGGGCTTAGTTTTCCTTTCCTTCCGAACCTCATTAATCCCTTCCAAGGGGATACCTTTAGCAGTACTAAGTCCCCTACTTCATATTCCTTGTCCTTTCGGGCTAGGTCTGCATATTTCTTCTGTCTGTCTTGGGCTGCTACAAGTCGCCCTCTGATAAGATCCACTATATCTTTGGTCCTTTGGACCACTTCGGGTCCGAGCATCTTCCGCTCTCCTACTTCATCCCAGTATAAGGGAGATCGACACCTTCTTCCGTACAGGGCCTCATAAGGCGGCATTCCGATGCTAGCATGGAAGCTATTGTTATAAGAAAACTCGATCAACGGCAAGTGATCATCCCAACTCCCTTTAAAGTCTATTGCACAGACTCTCAACATATCCTCTATTGTCTGGATGGTCCTTTCACTCTGCCCATCCGTCTGGGGATGGTACGCGGTACTCATATTTAACTTGGTCCCCGCACATTCCTGAAAGCTCCTCCAAAATCTGGAGTTGAACCTGGGGTCTCGGTCTGAGACAATGGACGCTGGGACTCCATGTCGCGTCACTATTTCCTTAAGGTAAATGTCCACCAGTCTATCGACTGTGTATCTCTCATTAATAGGAATCAAATGAGCTGACTTTGTCAGTCGGTCTATAATTACCCATATGGCGTCATGATTGGCATTCGTCCTTGGCAAGCCTACAACAAAATCCATCGCTATCTGTTCCCATTTCCATTCGGGAATCTCCAGGGGTCGTAAGAGTCCACTGGATCTCTGGTGCTCTGCCTTTACCCTTTGGCAAGTCAAACATTTGCTTACCCATTCTGCTACGTCCCTCTTCATGTTGGGCCACCAGTATATTCCTTCAAATCCCTATACATCTTGGTACTTCCCGGGTGAATGGAATACCTTGAACTATGGCTTTCATCCAATATCTCATCTTTTAGCTCTTGAACATTCGGAACCCAAATCCGGTAGGAGTACCTCATTATCCCTTTATCATCTTTCTCAGTATGGATCTCCTCTCCAGTCATTGACTCTATGCCTTCATTCATTATTTTCTCCTGGCACAATCTGATCTTTTCCAATAACTCTTGCTGCATTGAGATCTCAAAAAACTTTTCAGTTCCGGTTCCGGTTACCTTTACTTCTATTTCCATTCTCTCAAAATCCCTTATCAATTCTTCCGAAGTCGTTATCATTCTGAGTCTTTCCTTTCTACTAAGGGCATCAGCCACCACATTGGCTTTCCCTGGATGATAGAGAATCTCACAATCATAGTCCTTGATTAGTTCTAACCATCTCCTCTGGCGCATGTTGAGCTCTTTCTGCGTAAATATGTACTTGAGGCTCTTATGGTCTGTGAAAATCTCGCACATCTCTCCATACAAGTAGTGCCTCCAAATTTTTAAGGCAAATACTATTGCCGCGAGCTCAAGGTCATGAGTAGGATATCTAACCTCGTATTCCTTCAATTGTCTCGACGCATACGCAATCACTTTACCGTGCTGCATAAGCACACATCCTAATCCTTTGTGCGACGCGTCACTATATATCACAAAATCTCCTTTTCCGTCCTGTAATGACAATACTGGAGCCGTTATCAACCTTTTCTTTAATTCCTGAAAACTGTTCTCGCATTTCTCCGTCCATTCAAACTTCTCTGTCTTACGAGTAAGTCATGTCAAAGGGGCTGCGATCTTCGCAAAGTCCTGTACAAATCTATGATAGTAGCCGGCCAATCCTATAAAACTCCTTACCTCTGTGGGTGTGGTTGGCCTTTCCCAATTTGAGACCGCCTCTATCTTGGAGGGGTCGACCAATACTCCTTCTTTATTGATCACATGTCCTAAAAACTGTACTTCATTCCGCCAGAATTCACACTTCGAGAATTTGGCATATAACTGTTCCTCTCTGAGTATTCCTAGAGCTATCCTCAAATGCTCTGCATGTTCTGTCTCAGTCCTTGAGTAGATCAAAATATCATTGATAAAAACTATCACACATTTGTCCAAGTACTTCTTAAATACTCTATTCATTAAATCCATGAAAGCCGCTGGGGCGTTGGTTAATCCAAAGGACATTACCAAGAACTCATAATGCCCATACCTGGTACGGAACGATGTCTTGGAAATATCTTCGGGTTTAATCTTTAGTTGGTGATATCCAGTTCTCAGGTCGATCTTGGAAAAATAAACAGCATCCTTTAGCTGGTTGAACAAATCGTCTATTCTAGGTAATGGGTACCTGTTCTTTATGGTTAGCTTGTTCAACTCTCGATAGTCTATGCACAGCCTCATGCTCCCATCTTTCTTCTTAACAAATAAAAATGGTGCTCCCCATGGAGACACACTGGGTCTTATCATACCCTTATCCAAGAGTTCCTGCAATTGGATAGCTACCTCCTTCATTTCTAACGGGGCTAACCGGTAAGGTGCTTTTGAAACTGGCGCCGTCCCTGGGGCCAACTCAATAGCAAATTCAATCACTCTATCAGGTGGTAATCTCGGAAGGTCTTGTGGGAATACATCTTCAAATTTGTTGACTACTGGAATATCTTGTAAGTTAGGCACCTCCTTCTGCGTGTCCACCACATAGGCTAGGTAGGCCTCACTTCCTTTTCGTAGCATCCTTTTGGCCTGGGCCATAGTCAAAAATTTCTACGTCTGCCTCTTTCCTCTAAATATAACTTCTTTCTTCCCTGGGACATTTAGCTTAACTTTCTTCCCTTTACAGTCTATCTGAGCATCATTGCTAGATAGCCAGTCCATTCCCAAAATTACATCAAACTCCCCTAATTTAAAAGGAATCAGATCAACACTAAAGGATTGCTCCCCTATGCCTATCTCACAGGCGGGGTGAATCTGGTTAACAGGAATAATTTCATGATTGGCTATGTCTACTTGCAAGGGTTCTATCAAGGGTTCAGCCTTAAGTCTTAACTTACGCACAAAGTCCTTTGATATAAAAGATTTAGTTACTCCCGAATCAAATAAAACATTTGCACTGACTGAATTTAGAGAAAGGGTACCTGCTATCACATCTGAATCTTTTATAGCATCCTGGACTGTCATGTTGAAAGTCCTCGCAGTAGGTGGCTTATTAGAAGCAGCCCTGCTTGCTCCCGAAGCTGCTGGTTTGTTCATTGGGCATTCCCTCTTCCAATGACCTGGGCGTCCACACTGATGACAAGTGGTGGTTGGAATGACGGCAGGGGTTGATGATGGACACTTAGTTGAATAGTGGCCTTCCCGACAGCACTTAAAGCAGGTTACTGGCTTTCCTTTACACTCCCCAGTGTGATTCCTTCCACATATGTTACAGGCTGGCAATGGGGGTCGAGACTGGTTGGAATAGGACATTCTTGATTTCTGGCCGCCCTGGCTCACACTCACACTCATTGGCCGCTTAAACCCAGTGTTCCTTCCTGGTAGGGACACTGCTCCTCAATTAAATCTAGTTGGGAAGCTCCTTCCTGCGGAACCTCCACCCATGCTCATACTTTTCCTCTTTATTCCTTTCTTCTCTCTTTCCTTCTGCATCTGTTCACTTCCGACTTCTACAATCGTTGCCTTTTGCACCAGAGTGGCATAGTCCGTAAGCTCAAGGATTGCCACCCTATTCTGAATCCACGGTTTCAGTCCCTGCTGAAACCTCCTAGCTTTCTTTTCCTCGGTGCTCACAAACTCCGGCACAAACCTTGATAACTCAGTAAATTTCGCTTCGTACTCTGCTACATACAAGTTATTCTGTTTTAGCTCCAAAAACTTGAGCTCCATCTGGTTTTCCATAAACCTCGGGAAATACTTTCCCAGAAACAACTGACCAAATCTCTCCCAGGTTATAATAGCATCTGCCTCCATGTTTTTCTTGGCCTCCCACCAGTAGTTAGCTTCTCCTTTCAGAAGGTAGGTAGCAAATACAGTCTTCTGTGCCTCATCGGTACTCAAAATCTCAAAGGATTTCTCCATTTCCTTTAACCATGCCCTTGCCTCAACTGGGTCGGCTGATCCGTGGAACTCAGGGGGCTTAAGGGACTTAAAAGCCCTGAAAGAGTTTGCCACAGTATTGTTATTTCCTTGAGGGGGTGGGTTGGGTTGACGTTCCAAATTCTGCCTTAGAAGTTGCATGAACTGGCCCATGGGATCCATGCCTGGGTTTGGTACTGGTTGCTCAACCTCGGTTTCTCCTTCTTCAGCCTCTATCTCAAATCCCTCAACATCATATGTTTCCTCTTCCTCTTCATACAGGGAGTCATCCTATTCCACATAATCCTCATCTTCCTCTTCACTGTGTTCCTGGTTTCTATCATCCTGGTTATGGCTTCCCTGGCCCTCAGATCCAGGGTTCGCCCTAGTTCCAATCTTTCTTGGTGGCATGATTCTAATAATAAAAAAAATTAATGGGAAATTCAACGTTAGGTCACAATCATATACAACATTGTGCCTTGCACAGCTCTTATAATGGGGAGAACGTATATCGTAATTCTATTATTTTAAGAAAGTTCTAATACGAAGTGCAATAATAATAATGATAAAAACAGTGATCCCGTTACTAATGAACTGAACCAAAGGAAACAAATATATACATAATGTGAGAAATACATAGTTTGATCTGGTCAAAAGTACAACAGTGCTACTGTCATCTGTCCCAAAAGTGATACACAAGAGTCTATCAGTCTAGTCAGAAAAAGGGATGCTATATACAAGTCAACTATCCCGGAAAATTGGCTCTTACTAAGGCCTCGGCTAACTAGACAACTAGACTATTCCATCATCAATCCTGAATCATACACCGGAGCGGGTCAGCTCCCGTACCCTTTCCATCGCACGACGGAAGATATAGTCGGCCTGCCGCCTGGAGATCCTACCATGCCTGTCCCCCTGGAGAGATCTGAGTCTCGCTCGGGACGTGAGCTCTATCCCCGTAAGTTCCCTCCTCAAGGATCGGGGTATAGAAGCCCTAGTCTCATAAGCTCGGGTACGCCTAGCCGCCCTCTCCGCATCCAACTCCCTCCTGGCCTCATCCAGTCGGCCCTCGGCAACAGCCACTCGGGTCCTCAGAACATCCTGAACATATCCATGAGCTAACGAAGACTGCCTGTGGGCAGGGTCAAAAGGTGGTGAATCCGGAGCCACTGAGGGTGCCTCTTCGGTCTGCCTAGGCTCAGAAGTATGGGTCTCTGAGCTGTCATCATCGGGAATCCAGGATAGTGGTGGAAGGGTAGGGGCTCTGACCACCGGAAGTGTGGGTAATGGGGTACCAGCATACACCACCATAGGTCCAACACGCTCCTCAGCTACTGGGACCTCATCCGGGTCCTCCTCATCTGGAATAGCAATAACCTCTGTCTCTGACTCCTCTGAGGGGTCCTCCTCATCCTCCTCCATCTCAGGCTCCTCCTGATCCTCAACATCTAGCAGTGCCTCATCATGCTCACGCTCGAACATCTCAGGGTCCTCTATCTCAGGCGCCTACACATTAAACGAGCTAAGTTACTATCATGATACTTATAAGGGTTCCCGTAAGGGTTTTAACTGTCAGCACTACTTTAAGTAGTCCGACCATTAACTTGGAAAGATTTCTTATTATCTTTGTGAGTTTGTTATTATATCGACGCATCATCTCTGAGGTTTATAACGCTTAGCTCTGATACCATTTCTGCAACACCCCCAGATCCGGGGTTGGGGATCCGGGTCGTCACGGTCTTTCTTTCCACAATATCACTTCACTTAATTAATAATAATAACCTTATACTGTGACCCCACACTAACACACACCACAACCCGTTATAGTCTCAGAGATGAAATTGAAATAAGTACAAGTCTTTGAATCCACAATTTAAAAGTTATTACAACCCAAAATGATTACTTGATAATTTACAGTTAATTGCCATTATCTGCCACAAGTTATAATTATCCATAATTTGATTCTCAAAAATAGAATGCCTGATCTACCAATAGATCTACCTCTGCAGCTATAGCAGCCACAACCTCATCGGGAAGACGCGGGACGCTTCCCACGCGCTTGCGCTGGGTCTGCTGGAGTCTGGCCATCTTTCCTAACTGTTGTTGTGTGATGAAGAAATAAAGCAAGAGTGAGCCTTACAGCTCGCAAGATAATATATAGTGATAACAATAATATAAGTATCTAAATGGATACTTACTAGAATCTTTTATCCTGTGTAAGATAATTACTTACTAGATATAAGTAAAAACAAGGGATGAAGTTACCAAATACTTCACTATACTTATATCATTTAAAAAGCTGCTTGAACTACCACTGTTCAAAGTATAATGAGCTTTCAACAGTTCATCAGATAGATGAGACTACAAGACAAGATTTGAATAGATTAAATCTTTGAAATATTATTAAAGGAAATGAAGTTATGATATACTTCATTAAGTTCTGATATATATATATATATATCCACATATACATCTTCTTTATACAATTTCCTGAAAACCTCTGTCATGTAAAGTATGAACAGAATTGCAATATCCAATAAATTTGGAAAGGAAAAGAATTTGGCATAAACCAGATATCTTGCTGATCAGGAAAAGATACCAATAAGTAACCTATTCTACTAGTAGATGGACGAATTCCCCACTGGTCATCACCCTGGTCGTAATAGGACCTTATGCTGGACTGCCACTCAGCCACTTATGCATTTGATGGACTCCCACTGAGCCACTTACACTATCATGGACGCCCACTGAGCCCATGTTGCTTATGCCGACTCAATAGATGGACTTACTTCCCGAACGTTGGGTAAGTAATCAATTCATTTACCCAAAACTGCAACCGTGTTGCGAATATAAAATACACCACAGAGCCGGATCCCTCAGGTTTTGAGCGAGTATTTAAATCCCCTTAAAAAGGAAGATCTTAAATATAAAAATGAGTTTTGGGATCCGCTCTAACTTTTAAAAATCATTTTGAAGACTCGAAAACACTTTAAAGAGTGTTTGGAGTAAAGCTGATTTAATGAAGTAAATCAGTCCCCAGAATATTTAGAAAATGTCTGAATATTATTATTTAAACAATATTCCCATAAAGAACAATCTTTATAAAAATAATTGAAGTAGAAGTATTAAAACTTATACTTGAAACGAGTATTAAATAATCAAAGATATACTTATATGAAAGTACTATTTTTATTTGAATAATCGAAAATAAGTTTGATTATTGACACCTTATTCTTTAATAAAATAAAGAATATTTTTCAGTAATAAGCGGAGTCATAGATCCTCAAATGAATATTCAAATAATATTCAATAATAAAATAAAGGAGTCATAAGCCCTCGAATGAATATTCAAAATAATATTCATTTAATATAAAGGAGTCATAAGCCTTCGAATAATATTCGAAATAATATTCAATAATAAAATAAAGTTAAAGTTATCGAATAAACCTTATTCGATTAATAGTTTTGAAAACTATGACCATATATATATATAAGTATATATATATATTTATATCCATATATACAAAAATCTACTCGGGATCCTCGACTCCCGGTTTTAGAAAATATTTTCACCTTTGGGTCCCTATACTAAGGGTATATGCAAATTACCGCCATCCTCTAGCATAGGTATTATCAACTGAATCAACAGGTATATATGGAAAGAATACGAAACAGGCATGCATATATATATACCATGGCAGCATGCTTCAATATATTGCAACATTTGCTAATTAACCAACATGCACCTATCGCAAGATAATGCAAATACATATATACATCACAACAACAGTTATAACGGTTAGAAAACTTGCCTGAGCGACTTGGGGTGATAAAAGGCTCGGGACGAGTCTGGTAACCTATAAACAACAAGTAAGTTGGAATTAAACCAAAGTCACTTGTAAATCTATACTTTAACTAACTTAGACTCTAACGCTTGTTTTGCGCTTATTGATTCTCTTAAGTCACTCGAGTACCCTCGGCTCCACCATTTTTAATAATTTAACCTTTACGAGTTTTAAGGCGATTCCTTCGCGAGTGTCTTACCAACTTCCTAACACACTTACCATAAATGTTTCATACATTAATTAACACTTTTTGGTCTTTAACCTATGTTTCAAAGTAAGGCGAGGGGAAAAGTTTCGTTCGCGAAACGCCGTTACTTGAAACGGTCGTTTCTTCTAAACCGTGCATCGGAATCGAATGAACTACATATCAAAACGAAGCTCGTAACATGAGTTATCTAAACATGGCAATGGTCATAATCTAGCAGGGGGTTCTCGGGTCCTAATGTTATGCACAAAAACAGACTAAAGAAAATCGGACGCTACGACGGCTATGTTTACGCGATTTCCCAATTTTAAACCATTCAAAACCAACCCAATTCAACCTCAAATCCAACATACAACCCACATCCATCCTTATCACATCATAAAAACCCCAACCAATTCAATTTTAACATTCATACTTATGCCTAAGCTTAACTTTAACCATACTTAAGTTCTTTTAATCAAAACAACAACATTTACCATTCCAATTCAATACCATTTCAATCCCAAACCCTAAATCACAAACATCAAGCTACAATATCACCCTACTAATCAAAATCATCTTATAATACATAGGAATCTAGGGTTTGGAGATGATATACCTTCCTTGAAGTGGTGGGAGGAGCTAGGAAGCCTTAAGAAGCTTTGAGAAGTCTTAGGAATGCTTGGATCTTCAAGGAAAACAAGAAAAATTTCAAGTTAAAAACTTGAAAACACTATTCATAGTCTTCTTCTTTGATTAAATGAAGAAGATTGAGAAGGAATTGATGGCTTAAACTCATGATATAGCCCTAATTAAGCATGAAGATGATTAGGGAATTAACTCACCAATTTAGGAAGCTTGGATCTTTGATTTTGAATTTTCTTGCCTTTTGCAATAGTAAAAAGCCGAGAGCTCTCAAGAACAATGCCTTGGTTTCTTTTTGATTTTGATGAAGAATGAATTTCCTTGGCTTGGTTGATTTGTTTTTGTGCTTGATTTAGTCAATTACCTATTTGCCCTTGATTTTGTGTGGTTAAAAAGCCACCACATCTCCTTCCTTCCCATATCATGCCTATGTCATGTTGTAATGTCATCCTTCCCTCTTTGTCCTCCTCTCATTGGTTGGGTGACATCACTCACTCTAATCCCTTTGATTAACTTTCTAATTGTTTTCCTAATGACCGCTGATCTGTTATACGGTTCGCTTAACTTTCGTTTTCGTTTATCGTTTGAAGGATCATACCCGGGATCTTATTACTTAGGTTCCCTTAACCTTTCTCAATACATTATATTCCTTTTTATGATCCTCTATTATAATCCTTTAATTTAAATCCTTTTTATCCTGTTAACTTATACTCAATTCTCTCCGTATCTAGTGGATTTCCGGGAAAAACCAAAGTGTTCGGAATTGGATTCTGGCGATCTTTACATACACTCATATACCACATAGAGTACTAATAATATCCCAGAATATCCATAACAGAACCCCTACATAGTGTGGCATGAAAAGTTTTCTCATTCAGAAAAAACACTATTCACAAGGGTTACAAAAAGTTGAAAATTTTGGGGGTTATTACAGAAAATGTGCCATGATATAAACCCACAAATTTCACTTGAAATAAAGAATAAAAGGAAATATACACATTTCTCATGATTCATAATATGACACTATCTAATGATGTAAGACAGTAAGTCTGAACATCAAATATCAACCTGCACAATTACGTGAGGCCAGCGAGTGAATACAGCCTCCATGAATTCATCGATAACTTCAATATACTCTTCATCGATAAATCTAGACAGGAAAACAATTACCAGGCAATTAGCTTTGATACTGGCACAGATTCTTGAACATCTGAACTACCCAGAGTAGTAGAGCGTTGTAATATGAGAGGAGCGATGGCATTATATGGAGAGCACAATGTAAGTTCTTCTATGTCAAGGAGCATAAAATGAAAGATTGCAAAAAGAAAAAAACATGCAGGTTCTTGGACCTAGAACTGTAGGTTTAATAAGATATTTCTGGACTTTAAGATATTAATTAATACTGAAAAAATCCAGTTTTTCTGTTAGCTACTTGGATCAGAATTCCAAAAGTTTTATTACCTCATTAATCGGCATCAATATTCTAAAAGTATTGCACCTCAGATTTAGCAGCCCCAGAACCAAATTTAGATATAGTCTGATTCAGCTCTGCTAATGATATTAATTAAGCACCATTAATCTCCAATTAACTTCCACAGAAACAAGTATAAAAGCGAGGATTATGAAACTGGAAGAATCTTCTACCCCCTGACAAGATATATGGTACAAGACTTTCTTTCCTATCAAAATGTTGTACTGGTAACAAGACTAACCAAGTGATAGTTTTTAGATAGAAGATAATTATTCCATGAAAAACAAATTATTAATGTCCAAATAACTACAAGGAACCTTTTGCCTAAATTCACATACCAATCGGTTACCACTCACCACAACAATTACATTAATTAACAATGGGCCCTAGCAAAAGCCTAGAGGCTTTTTCACTGAAGTTAATTAGCACCAAGAGGTCACACAAACTATTTCTACAGTTACGAGTTCACACGTTTAAACAACAGAAGCTATTTTAAACAAAACATATTTCTCCGTTCTCAAATTTAACTCCATAACCTTCAGACTTTTAAATTTTAACCTTCACTACAACCAATTATTATTTCAATCAATACCCAATACAAAAGTCAAATAATCGAATAAATTGAACATTAATCCAACTGAAAAATCAACAATTTACAATTCTACAATTAAAGATCGTACAACTTAGCTTAATTAGAACCAATTAAAAATTAAAAAATTAGGGTTTCAAATTGAAAACCCCAATTCTAAAATTAGGGTTCAAAACTTATCAAATTCAAGCTTTAACTTCAACTTAGCTAATATCAAAAACGATACAAGAATCGCAACAGCAAATACAGATCCAAAGCCTCTTTTCCTCTATATTACTTTCTTATTCGCCATCAACGTCACGAAAACCTTGCAAAATCAACAATATCGAAATCAAATACACGCACGCAAAAACATATAAACATTAATATAACATCAAGGGAGAGAGAGAGAGACTGTAATTACAAAAGAGTAGAGATGGACAATATCGTTGCGATGTCTAATTGGGATACGCCGGCAAGAAAATCCAAATGAACATTGTAATGAAATTTCGGTGAGAGAAGTGAACGGACGGAATCGGATAAAAATTACGATGCAGATTAGGGGATTGAAACTCGGTAGAGATTGGTGAAATTCAGAGAGAGGAGAGAGTGAAGAGAGAGAGAGAGAGAGAGCGTGCATAATCGAGATTCTGAGAGAAAAGAGGTCCTGTGGGTGTTCTTGAGAGAGGATAGAGTGAAGAGAGATATTTTTGAGTTTTTTACTTTTGTTTTTGGTTTTATGTTTTTAATTTTTTATGTTTTATTTTTAATTGAAAAGAGGGGAAAATGTGTGTGAAAAAAAGGGGGGAGAATTTGGCTAAGGCAAAAAACAGAGGGGGGAAACATGGAGGGAATGAAATATTTTCTAAGGGGGAAAACGGGGAAGGCGCGCTGATTTTTTTTTTAAAATAGACATATAACATCGGTTCAGCTAAAACACTGATGTTTATAAAACCAAAAGAAATCGGTTGCTCAAAACCGATGTCTAAAACACCTTTTACATCGGCACCAAAAACAACCGATGTCTTTGAAGCGATGTCTATTCTACTTTTTCTAGTAGTGAATGATTATGGATTCAAAACCGAAATCCTTATATTAATACTTATTTTGTTGTCATATCAAATTAGATATCAATATGAAATTTGATGCTCACAACATCCCATACTGAAGTCAACATCAATCATCTATACTAATACCACCTTTGATATTTAACAACAAAGTAAGTATCAACATAAATCAGAAACTGAATCAAAACTGCATTTCACCTTTAATTCAAAATAGATACAGTTGATAAATCATTTATTCTATGAATATCAAAAACGATATGATAATTTAGATTGAGATCATTCTCTGACGGACATACTATCACATGCTGATCAGTCCGTGTGATAGCACAAGGTCATGATTCATAGAAACATGTCCCCAAAACACAAGTACTCAAACAAAAAGAAAATATAACTGCCCGTGGCAAAAATTATGTCATAATATTTCATATGACACTTAGAAATAGCCCTCCGCTGGACCGTCCGTCCCGGTCACTTACGCATTTATGATCCAATCTTAAAACCTTTTATTGAGAAAGGGGTCATAATAATTGACACCCAAAATAATTTTATTCCCCCATTTACTTGGGTAGGAATATTCGCAACCAAATCACTTTTCTCAAAATCCAAAACATTTATAAATCCAGTAATTTGATAAGTAAAATCACTTAGCTATTCTGAACATAGAATAACAGAAGAATGCTTGCATAAACAGAATCATTTATTCAACGATATGTAAAACATTTATCTATTCCGAACTGAGAATATGAAAAGTAATAATTGCATAAGAAGATTTAAAATAAATATCACTTGAACAATAAGTGATGATAGGGATACTTGCCTTTGGGTTGTTAGCAGTTAGTCACACTCGTATAAAAGCAATTATCTCAGTCTGGCTTCTCAAGGCATCACCGTCTTTTACTTCGCTAAATCTCTAATCTGCTGCTCATGCAGTGCCGCAACCCAATATTCCATACTATTGAACTTTACTCTTCACCCACTCCATCTGGTCCTGATCACTCGAAAGATCCGTATCTATAATTAAAAGATAAAATTTAATCATCTTAACGATAATAACTCGACGAACTGCGCATCAAAACCCTATCGTCTACCCATACGATACCCCACACATAAAGGAAACAGTCAAACACAAGACTCTTGACCTACGTATACACGTAATTCACATAGCACATAAGCACATGACTCATGACATGTAATTAGGTTTTGTAAAAATTTAATTATATATCCTCGTTCGACGTCTCCGATAATCTTAAGTTACGTTCCCGTATTTTCGGAATTAATTCCCCGAAATTCGGGCAGCCTCTCCTTTGTTTATCGGTCTACCCGTCGAGCAATTCGACGCCAAATAACAACAATACTCCAATCAAACCAACAACAATTCACCACAACTTGCAAGCCCAATTACCAATATGATTTTAATTATTTATTATTATTATTCGTACTTTTATGTTTTTAATCGTATCTTTCTTTTCAGAATTAATTTTACCAACTAATTTTATTTTATTTATAATTTAGGACTCAGAATTTATCATCATTGTCCATCGTTAGGTCGCTGAGGCTCATCGCCGACGGCGGTAAAATTTATTGGTGCCCGATATTATTCGGGTTTCCAAATAAATTCTACCGATTAATTAAGATTTCCGCGCGAATATATTTTTATTTCATGAATTCCAATCAAATATTTTCATGCATACAATATATCCAATAATCCCAAATTAATATATGCACAATAATTCGGAATTAAATTAACAGTCGAACAGGGAATATTCGAACCAACAACTAACAACAACACGCATGCGCCTACTCGCCAACAGGAAAAAGAACAAGCACGGTCGGACAACCACCAAAAGCCGGTGACCACAACCAGACACACACACCCAGCACAAACACACCCACAGCATAAACACACACACACACACGATCATATATATACATATATTAACAAACAAAGCTGAACCGAAGAAACCACCGGAGATAACCGGAAACAAAGATGGCGAAAATACTCACCGGAAAAGCAGAAGTATTTGTAATATCCGGGATATATCATGTAATTATTTTGCTATTAAATAATTATTATGTGTGTTCAGTATCTATTCTGTGAGTTAATTGTTAAATGTTATCTGTAATTGGATATTCAAAAATAATATTAAATGAGTATTTTAATTTTTATATGTCAAAAATAAAACATAGATAATTGTCATATCTTCCTAATTATTTTTATGTTGATTTATGGATTTATAAGAATCATATGAAATTTATAAAATCTTTTTCCGAGTATTTAAAATCTATTTTATAAAAATGGGAACCAATCGACGTCATCCGTTGTTAAGTTTTTGGAACCCGAAACTCTTCCGAGAACTCCTTCCTAACCTAATTGTAATATTCCGAGCATATTCCATGTTTCAATTTTTTCGATCCGGCGTACGGTTTGTTCTGCGTGGGTCCCGGCGCAACATTTTCGGTAAATCAATAAAACCCGTATTTTTGATAAACGGGAGCTTTTTATTAAACTATCCCAATTATCACTTTGTAGTACGTGTAACCAGGTGCTGAGACCAAGACCGCAGTACAAATTGTACTGATTTGGATAATTATCCCGAAAACCGATATCGTTTGGATCAGTTTTTATAAATAAACATACCGTTTTATATCCGGAATGATCCAGCGGGATACTAATTTTCCGTAATTATAAATAGCCTTTTCCGTATTTTATTTCGTATCAAAATCATTTGCAGATAGTTAATTCTATAATTTTCAGAGAAAAACCCTAATTACAAAAACTGTTCTAAGAATCAAACAGCAAAATGAAGGCGTTACCGATCTCTATTTTCAAAGCTTGAGTAACCAAAATGAAGGATTTGAAGTGTTCTATCAGATTCTGAGCTTTGTTTCACTGCATAATCAAAGGTTTATTTTCTGGAAATTTATTTATTTTCGAATTAAATTTATTAAAAATATGAATTTTTGTTCGGATGATTATTTGTATGATTTGATGACTGCATGTTGTAGAGCTTGTTTTCCTGATGATTTTGATATATTATACGTCTGATTTGGAGTTCAATAACATGTTCAAATTTGAGTTTGATTTTCGAATTTTAAAATTAGGGTTTATAACCCGTATGAATGTTCTTAATTGAAATTTGGGGGTTTCTTATTCTGAAATAGATTGATGTTGTGGTATAGTGTATTGTATTCTCTGTGAAATTTGCAATCTAGTCCTACAAGTTTCATGAATCAACGAGGTATGTAGAGAAGGGAGTTGTATTTTGAAGTTTACGTCGAACCCGCCGGAAACCGGCGAGTTTCTTGATCAAATTCCGGCCAAGTATGGGGTTATTGATGAATTTTGATTGCAGATATAGGTTCCTGGTGTTGTGTAGTTTAATTCTGGAGGTGATGGTGGTGGGAGGATGCCGGAGGTGAATACTCCGGCCACCCCCGACTTTTCCGGCGACTGGAACTGCAAAATTGCAGTTTGGTCCCTGTACTTTTGAAAACGATGAAGTTTGGTCCCCCAGGTTTCCAGACTTTGCAAAAATTGGATTCCTGTTTTAAAAATGTTTAAAAATCATATTTCCTATTTATTTTTATTATAAAAATTCGTTTTTAATTTCTGAAAATTCTAAAAATTAGTATTTTAATTCCGAAAATTATTTTTAATTCAGAAATAAATCTGAATTAATTAGGTAATTAATTTCAGTTAATTTTTAATCGATTAATTGGTCAATTAATTTAGAAATTAATTGATTAATTGATTTAATTAATTATTAATTTTTTTTAATTAATTATTTAATTAGATATAATTACTTAAAAATGATTGAAAAATTCTGAAAAATAGTTTCGAGCTTTAAAATATTATTCTAAATTATTTCCAAGGCTCGATAATTAGTATAAAATTGTTTCGGGGCCAGAATTGGCCAACCGAACCCTGTTTATTAACCCGAAATTGATCCCACGACCCGTTTTAATTCTGAAAAATGTTTTAAAAATCATTTTAAATACCAGAAAGCCTATTTATGACCCGAGACTTCTTTATAAATAATATATCATTGAGTACGTGATGTATTATGTGCTATATGTGACTTGTTGATTAACTATCAGTCTATATATTCGGTGTGTACTTAATTATTACATAACTTTCAATCCGTTAATCGGATTTGGGTAAAACGAAGGGTAGATAGAAGTATGTGTTGAATAGAACTCTATGAGTCGATTATTGATAGATGTTTATGATATGTGAGCAGAAGAGGCAAGGCGTAGGAAAGGAAAATAGGTAGTTGAGGAGTAAGACGATTGTGATTGGAAGCGAGAGCAGAATAGTAAGCTAGTACCAGGCAAGTGTTCTGAACTTTCTCGAGATATTGTGGTACTTGATAATCCTGTGATATTGCAAGTGCTTTGAAGCACAGAAACCTAAACCCTGATTCCAGTTATTGATCTTAAGCCATAACCTGATTCTTTCTAGACCATTGATTGTTGTATACCCAAATACGAACCATGAATCTACGATACTACTGCACAAATACATACAAACTAAATACCAAACGCTGAACTGAATTACTTATATACTCAATCCATGATTACTTATGCTTTGAAAGACCAAATCCTTGAAACCCTGAAACATTGATTCCTTTGTAATCCAATTCTTTCATTACCCAGCATCCAAGCTTTGAAATTACCTTATTGATCCTTACAAGGATTGAAATCCTTTCATTGTTAAACACTCATTGTTGTTAATGATTCTGGTTATTGTTTATTATTGTTTATTCAGTTATTATGTTAGAATTTAATTGTTTTTATAAAATTATGGACCAGATTCGTGGTCAGACCATATAATGGTCAAGTTAGGCCAATGTGTGCCTTGGATCCAGTTGTTAGAGCAATGTTGTGTGCCTTGGTTAGTGCGTGACTGATCAGCAGCCTAACCTTGGTTTTTAAATTAAAAGTATAATATCCAATTCTAAATCATAATCCATTGTTAACTTGATATCATAATCATGTTCTATTGATGATCATTATTCTCAGTTTTGTCATTGTGACTTGCTGAGCTAGTTAGCTCATTTGTGCGATGTTGTTTATATTCTTTCCAGTTAAAAAGGAACCAGTTGGTAATGAGGATCCCCAGTCCAGCGCAAGAGCTAGGGGTTCAGGTTGAGAAAGCTGAGCTAGTAGGCTTCTTTTGGAATAATTTAAGTCTGTAAAATTTTGTAATAAAGTTTAATACTCAGTTTGAGTTTGAATGATTGGGATTTGAAAGGTATGTAATATAAGTAGATGTGTGGCTTGTGTGCATACTTTAGCCTATTGCGATCCGTGGTAATTGGTAAATAGGGTCATTGTATATTATTGTTATCTTTATTATTGTTATAAGCAGGTTATAAATAAGGTATGTATATGTGTGTGTGGACCCCAAACTTCTGACCCGGGTTTGGAGCCACAGGTTTGGTATCAGAGCTACAGGATTATAAGTCACTGACACAAGCCTAGGTTGATGGGAATGGGTAGAGGGTTAGGATTAGAAGTAAGGAATAGAAAGATAGAACGTCGAGAGGTTGAGTGCTTCGGTATATCAGGTATAAGTGTAATTCGTGTTATGGGTTGAGATTCTGATATTGCGATATGATTTCAGATAGCAGCGATGGCCGACTCTTTTATTCCCGTATCAGCTGATCACTCAGAGCCTTCAGTTGGAGTGCCGTCTTCGGATCCACGTCCTGTTGTTCCACCAGTGTTGGCTATACTACCTCCACCTGTATTGCAGCCTGTACCATTGCAGGCTATTCCACCTCCAGGCATGAGGCCACCTGTCAGAGGATCCCCACCTGCTGATTCAGGCTTTACTAGTCATTCAGTCACAGGAGTACCTTTCCAGTTCTCTTCCTATCCTGTCCCATATCATCATTTTGAGGCTTGCCTTATGGAGCAACGATTCCTACAAGGTCAGATCCAGGAGTTATTGCATATCATGCGTACCAGAGAGATGGGGAGTGGTGAGAGGCGACTTAGGGAGAGGCTCCAGGCGTTTCGTAGAGCAGCTGCTGTGAGGATTGCTGAGGCTACACATGAGGACATCACTCCTGATTTCTTAGTGGAGTGGGCTAAGTGGGTTCTAGTGGAGCTTGAGGAGATTGGAGGTCCATATTTGCCATGAGCCAGAGATTTAGAGATGGAGATGCTAAGCAGTGTTGTTATGGTTATGTAGTATGTACAGTAGTGTGTAGTGTGTATCAGTAGACTTTTGAGTTGTCTTTATAGACTAACTATGATGACTAGTGAGTAAGTTGTTGTACCCTTTTGCTTTTACTTCTGAAGCGTCTTTACGCTTGTACTACCTAAAACTTTTGATCTATATATCAGTACCTTTTTCCTTTCCAGCACTGTCATTTATTTTATTGCACCTATTTTACCTTACCTTATCTATTGCACCAGTTATACACCTGTGATACCATGTACCCTGTTTTCCATGTCTGTTTATATTCTATAAAGAAACATGCAATTTACTTAGTTACAACTGTTTTCAAAAAGAGATACCTCTATTTTACAAAACTTTTCTTTTATACAAAGATTTGATTTAAAAGCTGAATAAGTTGTTTGATGCTTTACAGAAAATGCCTCCCAGAAGAAATACCCACACCAACACCCAGAATGAAGAAACCAACAACAATAACAACCAAGATGATACAAACCCAAATGTGAACCCATGACCCATAGACCCAGCAATAGCCCAGATTCTTCAAATCTTGGCCCAACAAACAGTTCACCTGGCACAACAACAACAAAGGTAGACCAACCCCCAGGTAACTTTCAAAACTTTTCAGGCAGTAAACCCACCAGAATTCAAGGGTTCCTTAGAGCCAATTGAAGTAAATGTGTGGTTAAAGGAAATAGAGAAGGCATTTGCCTTAGTGAAAGTAAAGGAGGAACAGAAGGTTGAGTTTGCAGGTTACTATCTGAAGAATGAAGCCACCTATTGGTGGGAGATGGGGAAGACATTGGAAGGTACAGATGTTATTACTTGGGAAAGGTTTAAGGAATTGTGTTTAGAAAAGTGTTTTCCTCAGTTTGTTCAGGATCAAATGGAGCTGAAGTTTTTAGAATTAAAGCAAGGGAACATGTCGGTAACAGATTATGAGGGTAAATTTGCGGAATTGTCAAAGTATGTACCGTCGTATGTGTATACTGACAGGAAGAAGGCTAAAAGATTCCAGCAAGGTTTGAAACCCTGGATCAGAGGGAAGGTAGCCATTTTTGAATTGGATACCTATACGGGAGTAGTACAAAAGGCTATGATCGTAGAGACAGAGAGTGAGATGTTCCAGAAGGAGAAAGAAAGCAAGAAAAGGAAGGTTGAGGGAAGTGAGGGTCAGTCACAACCAGGAAAGTTTCCAAATTTTAAGAAGGGCAAGTTTCAGCCAGGGAGAAATTTTAATTTCAGGAAACGGAATGCAGGAGACGGAGGCCAGAGCAACCGTCCAGTTAATACAAATCAGTCAAATCAGTTGAGACTAACTTTTCCAGATTGTCAAGTATGTGGAAAGAAGCATGGAGGAGTTTGTAATAAGTTGAATGTGGTATGTTTTAAATGCAACCAGAAAGGGCACTATTCGAGGGAGTGCCGAAATCAGCCAGCAAGAGAACCAGCAAGTAAGGATCAGCCTATCCGGAATCCAGCAGTAAAGGTTCCAGCCATTGGATTTATGTGCTTTAAATGTGGAAAGCCAGGACATATGGCCAGGGATTGCAAGACATCAGCCCCAGTCAGTAATGCATTAAGGATTATGGGATCTACCCCAGCAGTGAATGAGACTCCAAGGGCTAGAGTTTTTGACATGTCGATGAAGGATGCGATCCAAGATACAGATGTCGTGGCACGTACGCTTAATGTGAATTCTTTATGTGTCAAAGTGTTAATAGATTCGGGAGCAACTCGATCGTTTGTTTCACAAGATTTTGTTAGTAAGTTAAATTGTCCAAGTTGAGTGTTTAAATGAAATAATGACTGTGGAATTAGCAAATCAAGAACGTGTATCTGTTAATCAAGTTTGTGGGAATTGTGAGATTGAGATTTCTGGTAGTAAGTTTTGTGTAGATTTGATACCATTTAAGTTAGGAGAATTTGGCGTTATATTAGGGATGGATTGGTTATCTAAGCACGATGCCCAAATAGATTGTCGAAATAAGAAGGTAATGGTGAAGACGCCTGACGAAAGGATAATAACGTTCAAGGGTCAAAAACAAGTAAAGAAGTTTTTAACGATGATTCAAGCCAAGAAGTTACTATGACAAGGATGTGAGCATTTCATGGCATATGTGATTGACAGAAGTCAAGAACCAACAAAACTTGAAGATATTCCAGTTGTGAATGAATTTCCAGACGTATTTCCCGACGAGTTACCAGGACTTCTTCTAAATAGAGAAATTGAATTTGCGATCGACTTAGCACCTGGAACAGAACCAGTATCCAAGGCCCCGTACAGAATGGCGCCTGTTGAGATGAAAGAGCTAGCGAAGGAATTGCAAGAGCTGTTAGAGAAAGGAGTAATCAGACCCAGTGTATCCCCGTGGGGAGCCCCGATATTATTTGTCAAGAAGAAAGATGGAAGCATGAGACTGTGTATTGACTATAGGGAGCTCAACAAGCTGACAATCAAGAACAAGTATCCGTTACCCAGAATTGACGATCTGTTCGACCAGTTGAAGGGAGCCAAGTATTTCTCCAAAATTGATTTAAGATCAGGATATCATCAACTAAAGATCAAGCCAGAAGATATACCAAAGATAGCTTTCAGAACAAGGTATGGACATTACGAGTTTTTAGTGATGTCTTTTGGATTGACCAATGCCCCGGCAGCGTTTATGGACCTGATGAACAGATTTTTCAAGGAGTATTTGGATAAGTTTGTTATTGTGTTTATAGATGATATTTTAATCTATTCAAAGACGGAAGAGGATCATGCGGAACATGTGAGAACGACTTTGGAGATTTTAAGGAAAAAGAAGTTATATGCTAAATTCTCGAAGTGTGAGTTTTGGCTACAAGAAGTTCAGTTCTTAGGGCACATAGTTAGTAATAAAGGGATCAAAGGGGACCCGGCAAAGATCGAGGCAATTACGAATTGGGATAGACCGAAAACACCCACCGAGGTAAGAAGTTTCTTAGGATTGGCGGGATATTATCGTCGATTTGTTCAAAATTTCTCGAGGATTGCCACACCATTACCAAAGCTTACACGAAAGAATGAGAAGTTTATATGGAACGACAAATGCGAGGAAAGTTTTCAGGAGTTGAAGCGACGATTGATCACGACACCTATTTTGTCACTTTCAGATGATCAAGGGAATTTAGTAATTTATAATGTTGCTTCTCACAAAGTATTAGGATGTGTTCTAATGCAGCACGAAAAGGTGATTACGTATGTGTCAAGGTAATTGAAACCACACAAACAGAAGTATCTTACTCATGATTTGGAGCTAGCAGCCATAGTTTTCGCTTTGAAGATTTGGAGACATTATTTGTATAGAGAAAAGTGCGAGATTTTCACGGATCACAAAAGCTTAAAGTACATATTCACACAGAAGGAACTTAATATGAGACAAAGGAGATGGTTAGAGTTGATCAAAGACTATGATTGCTCGATTAATTATCATCCCGGTAAAGCGAACGTGGTAGCAGACGCATTGAGTCAGAAGGAAAGGTTGAATGTGTTATCAGTACCTGAAGACATATATAAGGAATTTCAGAAATTGGAATTGGAGATTAAAGTTTGCAAGCCTGAGGAAGCGAAAGTATACAGTATGAATTTCCAACCAGAATTATTTGAGAAAATAAAGAAATGTCAGGAAGATGTAATGGATCAAGATATAAATCGTTTGGTAGGTGAAGAGTTATGCACGCAAAAGGATGATCAAGGTATTCTGAGGTTTTCATCTAGAATTTGGATTCCACCAGTGACGGAGCTGAAAAATGAAATTTTACAGGGGGCACATAATTCAAGGTATTCCATCCATCCAGGGAGTACCAAAATGTACAGAGATTTAAAGAAGAATTATTGGTGGCCAGACATGAAGAGGGAAATTGCGGAATGGATTAGCAAATGTTATACCTGTCAGAGAGTTAAAGCAGAGCATCAGAGACCAAGTGGATTATTACAGCCATTGGAGATTCCAGAGTGGAAATGGGAACATATTGCCATGGATTTCATAGTTGGATTACCAAGGACAAGGGCTAATCATGATGCCATTTGGGTTATAGTGGATAGACTTACCAAGTCAGCTCATTTTCAGCCTATAAATGAAAGATTTTCGCTCGACAAGTTGGTCCATATGAACCTGAAGGAAATTGTAGTTCGTCATGGAGTTCCTGTATCTATTATATCTGATCGAGATCCAAGGTTTAATTCAAGATTTTGGAAGAGTTTTCAAGAATGTTTGGGAACAAGACTGAATATGAGTACGGCCTATCACCCCCAGACGGATGGCCAAAGTGAAAGAACGATTCAGACAATCGAGGACATGTTACGTGTTTGTGCAATTGATTTCAAAGGAAGTTGGGACGGACATTTACCTCTGGTAGAGTTTTCTTACAACAACAGTTATCATACCAGCATTGGGATGCCACCCTATGAAGCCCTTTATGGACGCAAATGTAGATCTCCAATATATTGGGACGAAGTAGGAGAACGCAAGATACTTGGACCTGAACTGGTACAACAGACAAAGGAAATTGTTGAAATTATCCAGAAGAGATTGATAGCCGCACAAGATCGTCAGAGGAAATATGCAGATCAGTCAAGAAAAGACATGGAATTTGAAGAAGGAAGCTTGGTATTACTGAAAGTATCACCATGGAAAGGACTAACGAGGTTTGGAAAGAAAGGAAAGCTAAGCCCAAGATATGTCGGACCTTTGGAGATTTTAAAGCGCGTTGGCAAAGTAGCTTATGAGTTGGCATTACCACCGCACATGGAGCACATTCACAATGTTTTTCACATATCGATGCTCAAGAAATATATTTCAGACTCCAGGCATGTAATAGAATATGAGCCAATAGAGTTTCAGGCAGATTTATCATATGTAGAGAGTCCGATAGAGATTCTAGAGGAGAGAGAGAAAGTATTGAGAAATAAAGTGGTAAAGTTAGTAAGAATATTGTGGAGAAACCCAAAGGTTAAAGAGTCAACCCTCATTTGTTTTCTTAGGAGATTCTGAGGACAAAATCCTTTTAAGGGGGAAGGATGTAATATCCGGGATATATCGTGTAATTATTTTGCTATTAAATAATTATTATGTGTGTTCAGTATCTATTCTGTGAGTTAATTGTTAAATGTTATCTGTACTTGGATATTCAAAAATAATATTAATTGAGTATTTTAATTTTTATATGTCCAAAATAAAACATAGATAATTGTCATATCTTCCTAATTATTTTTATGTTGATTTATGGATTTATAAGGATCATATGAAATTTATAAAATCTTTTTCCGAGTATTTAAAATCTATTTTATAAAAACGGGAACCAATCGACGTCATCCGTTGTTACGTTTTTGGAACCCGAAACTCTTCCGAGAACTCCTTCCTAACCTAATTGTATTATTCCGAGCATATTCCATGTTTCGACTTTTTCGATCCGGCGTACGGTTTGTTCTGCATGGGTACCGGCGCAACATTTTCGATACAATATTCGTTTCGGTAAATCAATAAAACCAGTATTTTCGATAAACGGGAGCTTTTTATTAAACTATACCAATTATCACTTCGTTGTACGTGTAACCAGGCGCTGAGACCAAGACCGCAATACAAATTGTACTGATTTGGATAATTATCCCGAAAACCGATACCGTTTGGATCAGTTTTTATAAATAAACGTACTGTTTTATATCCGGAATAATCCAACGGGATACTAATTTTCTGTAATTATAAATAGCCTTTTTCCGTATTTTATTTCGTATCGAAATCATTTACAGATAGTTAATTCTATAATTTTCAGAGAAAAACCCTAATTACAAAAACTGTTCTAAGAATCAAACAGCAAAACGAACGCGTTACCGATCTCTGTTTTCAAAGCTTGAGTAACCAAAACGAAGGATTTAAAGTGTTCTATCAGATTCCGAGCTTTGTTTCACTGCAGAATCAAAGGTTTATTTTCTGGAAATTTATTTATTTTCGAATTAAATTTATTAAAAATATGAATTTTTATTCGGATGATTGTTGTATGATTTGATGACTGCATGTTGTAGAACTTGTTTTCCTGGTGATTTTGATATATTATACGTCTGATTTAGAGTTCAATAACATGTTCAAATTTGAGTTTGATTTTCGAATTTTAAAATTAGGGTTTATAACCCGTATGAATGTTCTTAATTGAAATTTGGGGGTTTCTTATTCTGAAATAGATTGATGTTGTGGTATAGTGTATTGTATTCTCTGTGAAATTTACAATCTAGTCGTACAAGTTTCATGAATCAACGAGGTCTGTAGAGAAGAGAGTTGTGTTTTGAAGTTCACGTCGAACCCGCCGAAAACCGGCGAGTTTCTTGATCAAATTCCGGCCAAGTCTGGGGTTATTGATGAATTTTGATTGCAGCTATAGGTTCCTGGTGTTGTGTAGTTTAATTCTGGAGGTGATGGTGGTGGGAGGATGCCGGAGGTGAATTCTCCGGCCACCTCCAACTTTTCCGGCGACTGGAACTGCAAAATTGCAGTTTGGTCCCTGTACTTTTGAAAACGATGAAGGTTGGTCCCCCAGATTTCCAGACTTTGCAAAAATTGGATTCCTGTTTTAAAAATGTTTAAAAATCATATTTCCTATTTATTTTTATTATAAAAATTCGTTTTTAATTTCTGAAAATTCTAAAAATTAGTATTTTAATTCCGAAAATTATTTTTAATTCAGAAATAAATCTGAATTAATTAGTTAATTAATTTCAGTTAATTTTTAATCGATTAATTGGTCAATTAATTAGGAAATTAATTGATTAATTGATTTAATTAATTATTAATTGATTTTAATTAATTATTTAATTAGATATAATTACTTTAAAATGATTTAAAAATTCTGAAAAATAGTTTCGAGCTTTAAAATATTATTCTAAATTATTTCCAAGGCTCGATAATTAGTATAAAATTGTTTCGGAGCCAGAATTGGCCAACTGAACCCTGTTTATTAACCCGAAATTGATCCAACGACACGTTTTAATTCCGAAAAATGTTTTAAAAATCATTTTAAATACCCGAAAGCCTATTTATGACCCGAGACTTCTTTATAAATAATATATCATTTAGTACGTGATGTATTATGTGCTATATGTGACTTGTTTATTAACTATCAGTCTATATATTCGGTGTTTACTTGATTATTACATAACTTTCAATCCGTTAATCGGATTTGGGTCAAACGAAGGGTAGATAGAAGTATGTGTTGAATAGAACTCTATGAGTCGATTATTGATACATGTTTATGATATGTGAGCAGAAGAGGCAAGGCGTAGGAAAGGAAAACAGGTAGTTGAGGAGTAAGACGATTGTGATTGGAAGCGAGAGCAGAATAGTAAGCTAGTACCAGGCAAGTGTTCTGAACTTTCTCGAGATATTGTGGTACTTGATAATACTGTGATATTGTAGGTGCTTTGAAGCACAAAAACCTAAACCCTGATTCCAGTTATTGATCTTGAGCCTTAACCTGATTCTTTCTAGACCATTGATTGTTGTATACCCAAACACGAACCACGAATCTACGATACTACTCCACAAATACATACAAACTAAATACCAAACGCTGAACTGAATTACTTATATACTCAATCCATGATATCTTATGCTTTGAAAGACCAAATCCTTGAAACCCTGAAACATTGATTCCTTTGTTATCCAATTCTTTCATTACCCAGCATCCAAGCTTTTAAATTACCTTATTGATCCTTACAAGGATTGTAACCCTTTCATTGTTAAACACTCATTGTTGTTAATGATTCTTATTATTGTTTATTATTGTTTATTCAGTTATTATGTTAGAATTGGATTGTTTTTATAAAATTATGGACCAGATTCGTGGTCAGACCATATAATGGTCAAGTTAGGCCAATGTGTGCCTTGGATCCAGTAGTTAGAGCAATGATGTGTGCCTTGCTCGGGGTTAGTGCGTGACTGATCAGCAACCTAACCTTGGTTTTTAAATTAAAAGTATAATATCCAATTCTAAATCATAATCCATTGTTCACTTGATATCATAATCATGTTCTGTTGATGATCATTATTCTCAGTTTGTCATTGTGACTTGCTGAGCTAGTTAGCTCATTTGTGCGATGTTGTTTATATTCTTTCTAGTTAAAAAGGAACCAGTTGGTAACGAGGATCCCCAGTCCAGCGCAAGAGCTAGGGGTTCAGGTTGAGAAAGCTGAGCTAGTAGGGTTCTTTTGGAATAATTTAAGTCTGTAAAAGTTTGTAATAAAGTTTAATACTCAGTTTGAGTTTGAATGATTGGCATTTGAACGGTATGTAATATAAGTAGATGTGTGGCTTGTGTGCATACTTTAGCCTGTTGCGATCCGTGGTAGTTGGTAAATAGGATCACTGCATATTATTGTTATCTTTATTATTATTATAAGCAGGTTATAAATAAGGTGTGTGTATGTGTGTGTGGACCCCAAACTTCTGACCCGGGTTTGGAGGGCGCCATAGTATCGGGGGAATTAAAATGGGAAACAGAGGGAAAATCAAGAAAAAAGAAAGCAAACGAAGGTGGAAGAAAAGAGGAGAGAATCGGGAGAGAGAGAATTGAGGGGAGATTGAATTGATTCTTTGGCCTGGGTCGGGAAACAAAGAAACCGGGTTCTTAATTTACCTTGTTACCACAAATCAAACCACGTGTCCTAAAATTAGACACATATCCTTTTTGTTCCTAATTGAAAATCCTATCCGTGTCACCAAATTTAACGATTTAACGAGAAATTTACGGATAAAAATTAAACTTAAAATTTACCAAAATAGTTTTAAAATTTTCGGGATAACTCAAAACTCGTGGAATAAAATTTTCAAAATTTTTAGAGAAATTTTGAATTACACATTATACCCGCATTTCACAGTTAACGAACCGAGCTGCACTTAAAACAAATTTGGACAATCACAAAAATAGTCCTAAAATGTTACAAATATCCCGAAGTTTATAAAAACATAAATTTCGTAATTTTAAAATAATTTCTGAAACACAATTTATACCCTCTTTTATCAATTAAACGAATCAACGAGCGGGTGAAATTAATCCAAAAAATTCCTAAAATAATTTAAAATTCTCAGAATATTCCAACCTTAAATAAGTATGAGTTTCATAATTTTTAAAGAATTTTAGAATTAAATACAGATTTTACAAATAAATGCAATCAGAAAATCGTACAGGGCTAAATAATCAATAAAACATGGATTTTTTAAATTTTATAAATTCCTAAAAATAATAAATAAAACTATAAAGAAACAGAAATAATTTTAGAAATGATTTTAGCATTTATGAGAGTAAATATTCAATAAAATCATTTTAAAAGCAAAAATAAATTCATAGAGCTCAATAATTAACTATAAAATTAATTCTCGCACCGAACAAATTACACATAATTAATAATAAAGCAACACACAGCTGACACAACCAACTCATATTTATTTATTTAATAATTCGATAATTACCTTTGCATATCGGACTCAAAAATAGGTTACTTAGCCGTGAAGTAACTATAAAACGATACAATTTAATATCAGATTTTGATAATTATCACTTCTTATAAAATACTTTATACGAAAAAATGTAATAATATCCCGCCTTTCGAGAATACGGGTTTTGTTGATTCATCAAAACGTTTATCGTATCGAACATTGTACGTTGGGACGCGTACGGGTCAAACCGTTATCCGGATTGAAAAAGTTAAAACACGGAAAATGCTCAGAATTATCATATTAGGTTAGGAAGGAGTTTTCAGAAGAGTTTCAGGTTGTAAAAACGCAAAAACGGTTGAAGTTGGACAATTCCCGACTTTATAAAATAGTTTTATAATTACTCAGAAATTAATTAATAAATCCATAAATCATTATAAAATCATATATCAGTCCAAAAATTCCCAGAAAAATATCACAATTATCTATATTTTATTCTGGACATATAATAATTAAAATACTCAAATAATATCATATATAAACATCCAAAGCATCAACTACAATTACCAGATAATTCACTAAAATTCACATAAAATCACATAAATAATTCCAAATAATAATAATAATAATATTTAAAAAATATGGGATATTACAATCTACCCCCTTATAAGGATTCCGTCCTCGGAATCAGCAGAAGAAAGCACTAAGGATCTTCTAACCAACTTTCCAATATTATATACGCACATTTTCTCAAAATTTCAGATAACTTGGATTCCTTTTATAACATATCTATCACGGGAGCTTTACTTTACACCACTGTTCCATCCACATATCATTTGAACAATTCCTCAATAGGATCGCTTTTACTGATTACGAGAAAGAAGAATAGAGAAGAAGACAGAGAGAAAGAAAAGAAAGAGAGAGATAAAGATAGAAAGAGAAGTAAAGAAACAGTTTGACTTCGTTGTACGCCATTGATATTCTAATCGCATTGCAATCCACTATTGCCATTGGTAATTCCATCACATAACCCTACTTGGAATTGATAATTATAACTCAGCTCAACTTGATTGGCATACCTTCGAATATTTGAGATGATAAAATCATAAAAGAGGAAAGAGTTTTATGTCATAACATGACCAAAATATGAATTTGTGAAAAAGTATTGTTGAAATAAGAGAATAACTGAGAGATCAATATGATCAAATGAACTTGGTGTTGTGTGCCAAAATCAAGACACTACTAAAGGTTGTTAACCTTCATGTATTCACAACACACACAAGTGATGGCATCCCATCCAACTCTTATCACACAGACAGGTATACCTTGTGTCCCCTATAAGTAGGGTTGCTCATCTCAGTCAGAATAAAAGAATATCAAAGGAATTCAAAATCAAATGAATAAAACTGAAAAGATTTCAATGCTAATATTTCTAGAGAAGAATGAAACCCAGAAAACAAGATTCTGGCACAAAATAATTAACGAGTGTTAGGGAATATATCCTCTAACAGATACCTCTTTTTGAGAGAGGTCAAAAAAAGTTATAGAAAGAGATGATATTGCCAAGGTTTTAATACTTATCTTCAATTTGAACATTCCTGTCAGCTCGCCATCCGATTCTAGACACTTCTTCATGTTCCAAGGATATCGATAATTTTCATTATCGTCGAATCATAGTAGCCTCAGAAGATTCCACAATAGAAGTTTCAGCTTCCCGGAGTTCCAACTAGCTGAACACAACCATCTCGAACGAATGCGCCTATCCTAAATTATTTGTTCGTACTATATCCAATAGTCCAACAGGAACTCGATATGAGCTCAAGCATCCTCACATAGCTATAGACATTCCTACACACTCTCGTTTCTAGTTTACTATAACCTAGACTTTAATACCAACCTGTAACGCCCCCAAATCCGGGGTCAGAGGATTTGGTCGTCACTATGAAACCTCAATAAAAAATAATCTGTTAAATCAATAAATAGCTGCCAGCGGAAGATATTTAGCTTTTATGACCCCAAACTAATCCAAGATCTTTTAAGGTTACAGTTCTAGAAACAAGAAATCCAAATTCCACACATAAATTTTTCACTTTCTTTTCCTTTTAAAACTCTTTTCAACAAATTCAAGTTCAATACTAACCCGCTAGTATAACATCGAAAGGAAGTATACTAGGCCCAACTATAAAATAACACAATTATAATATAATATAATATAAACAAATTTACACAATAGAACTTACACTAGTTCGCAAACCCTGGACCAACCACCTTCCAAAAGCTTATTCTTTGCTTCCTTGAATTGCGCGGTTAAACAGCGCAAGCTAATCCTCAGTGGAGGTTAAATTTGAAAACAGGCAAGTATGAGCGGAAGAAATGCTCAGCAAGATCATTATGACATATATAGGGTCTTTTGATATAAAACCGACATCTGCAATAGAGCAGAACCTTTAAAATCATAATTGCTGAACCAGGAAATTTATTAAAAATCGGACAATTATTTCTCATTGTATTCAAAACTTTTTTTTTTGATATTTTCGAGCGAAATACTTCAGCAATATTTTGAATCTTGACGAGATAAAACAAAACAGTGTCTACAAAAATATCGTAAACAGCAATAACAAGAAGCAATGATTATGGATTCAAAACCGAACTCTTGATATTAATACTTATTTTGGTGTCATATCAAATTAGATATCAATATGAACTTTGATGCTCACAACATCCCATACTGAAGTCAACATCAATCATCTATACTAATACCACCTTTGATATTGAACAACAAAGTAAGTATCAGCATAAATCAGAAAATGAATCAAAACTACATTTCACCTTAATCCAAAACAGATACAGTTGATAAATCATTTATTCTATGAATATCAAAAACGATATGATAATTTAGATTGGGATCATTCTCCGACAGATGTACTATCACATGCTGATCAGCCCGTGTGATAGCACAAGGCCATGATTCGTAGAAACATGTCCCCAAAACACGAGTACTCATACAAAAAGGAAATATACCTGCATCTGGCAAAAATTGTATCCTAATATTTCACATGACACTTAGAAATAGCCCCCCGATGGACCGTCCCTCCCGGTCATTTACGCATTTATGATCCAAGCTTAAAACCTTTTATTGAGAAAGGGGTCATAATAATTGACACCCAAAATAATTTTATTCCTCCATTTACTTGGGTGGGAATAATCGCAACCAAATCACTTTTCTCAAAATCAAAAACATTTATAAATCCAGTAATTTGATAAGTAAAATCACTTAGCTATTCTGAACATTGAATAGCAGAAGAGAGCTTGCATAAACAGAATCATTTAATTCAGCGATATGTAAAACATTTATCTATTCCGAACTGAGAATAGGAAAACCAATACTTGCATAAGAAAATTTAAAATAAATATCACTTGAACAATAAGTGATGATAGGGATACTTGCCTTTGGGTTGTTAGCAATTAGTCACACTCGTATAAACGCAATTATCTCAGTCTGGCTTCTCAAGGCATCACCGTCTTTTACTTCGCTAAATCTCTGATCTGCTGCTCATGCAATGCCGCAACCCAATATTCCATACTATTCAACTCTACTCTTCACCCACTCCATCTGGTCCTGATCGCTTGAAAGATCCGTATCTATAATTAAAAGATAAAATTTAATCTTCTAAACGATAATAACTCGATGAACTGCGCGTCAAAACCTATCATCTACCCATACGATACCCCGTACATAAAGGAAACAGTCAAACACAAGACTCTTGACCCACGTAGACACATAATTCATATAGCACATGACTCACGTATCACATAATTCATATAACATATGCCTCTGTTCGGTGTTTGTTTTCGGAAAGTACGTATATTCGTTGTTTTGAAAAATAGGGTAATCAATTATTTATAAAATATCATGTCCCAACATGTAATTAGGTTTCGTAAAAATTTAATTATATATCCTCGTTCGACGTCTCCGATAATCGTAGGTTACATTCCCGTATTTTCGGAATTAATTCCCCAAAAATCGGGCAGGGTCTCCTTTGTTTATCGGTCTACCCGTCGAGCAATTCGACGCCAAATCACAACAATACTCCAATCAAACCAACAAAAATTCACCACAACTCGCAAGCCCAATCACCAATACCATTTTATTTATTTATTATTATTATTCATACTTTTATGTTTTTATTCGTATTTTTCTTTTCACAATTAATTATACCAACTAATTTTATTTATTTATAATTTAGGACTCAGAATTAATCATCATTATCCACCGTCGGCTCGCCGAGGCTCATCGCCGACGGCGGTAAATTTATTGGTGCTCGATATTATTCGGGTAACCAAATAAATTCCACCGATTAATTAAAATTTCCGCGTGAATATATTTTTATTTCACGAATTCCAATCAAATATTTTCCTACATATAATATATCCAATAATCCCAAATTAATATTTGCACAATAATTCGGCATTAAATTAACAATCGAACAGGGCATATTCGAACCAACAACTAACAACAACACGCACGCGCCTAAGCGCCAATCGGAAAAAGAACAAGCACGGCCAGACAGCCACCAAAAGCCGGCGACCACAACCAGACATACACACCCAGCACAAACACACACACACACACAATACATACACACAAACACACATCACAAACACACACACGATCATATATATACATATATTAACAAACAGGGCTGAACCGAAGAAACCACCGGAGATAACCGAAAATAAAGAAGGCGAAAACACTCACCATAAAAGCAGAAGTATCGGGGGAATTAAAGAGGGAAATAGAGGGAAAATCGAGAAAAAAGAAAGAAAACGAAGGTGGAAGAAGGGAGGAGAGAATCGGGGGAGAGAGAATTGAGGGGAGAGAGAATTGATGCTTTGGTCTGGGTCGGGAAACAAAGAAACCGGGTACTCAATTTACCCTGTTACCACAAATCAAACCACGTGTCCTAAAATTAGACACGTATCCTTTTTGTTCCTAATTGAAAATCCTATCCGTGTCACCAAATTTAACGATTTAACGAGAAATTTACGGATAAAAATTAACCTTAAAATTTACCAAAATAGTTTTAAAATTTTCGGGATAATTCAAAACCAGTGGAATAAAATTTTCATAATTTTTAGAGAAATTTTGAATTACACATTATACCCGCATTTCACAGTTAACGAACCGAGCTGCACTTAAAATAAATTCAGAAAATCACGAAAAATAGTCTTAAAATGTTACAAATATCCCGAAGTTTATAAAAACATAAATTTCGTAATTTTAAAATAATTTCTAAAACACAATTTATACCCGCTTTTATCAATTAAACGAATCAACGAGCGAGTGAAATTAATCCTAAAAATTCCAAAAATAATTTTAAAATTCTCGGAATATTCCAACCTTAAATAAGTATGAGTTTCATAATTTTTAAAGAATTCTGGAATTAAATACGGATTTCACAAATAAATGCAATCAGAATATCATACAGTGCTAAATAATCGATAAAATATTGATTTTATAAATTCCTAAAAATAATAAATAAAACTATAAAGAAACAAAAATAATTTTAGAAATGATTTTAGCATTTATGAGAGTAAATATTCAATAAAATCATTTTAAAAGCAAATATGAATTCATAGAGCTCAATAATTAACTATAAAATTAATTCTGGCATCGAACAAATTACACATAAATTAATAATAAAGCAACACACAGCTGACAAAACCATCTCATATTTATTTATTTAATAATTCGATAATTACCTTTGCATATCGGATCCGAAAATAGGTTACTTAGCCGCTATGTAACTATAAAACGATACAATTTAATATCAGATTTGGATAATTATCAAAACTGGGCTTCTTATAAAATACTTTATACGAAAATAATGTAATAATATCCCGCCTTTCGAGAATACGGGTTTTGTTGATTCATCAAAATGTTTATTATATCAAACATTGTACGCTGGGACGCGTACGGGTCAAACCGTAATCCGGATTGAAAAAGTTAAAACACGGAAAATGCTCAGAATTAACATATTAGGTTAGGAAGGAGTTTTCAGAAGAGTTTCGGGTTATAAAAACGCAAAAACGGTTGAAATTGGACGATTCTCGACTTTATAAAATAGTTTTATAATTACTCAGAAATTAATTAATAAATCCTTAAATTATTATAAAATCATATATCAGTCCAAAAATTAGCAGAAAAATATCACAATTATCTATATTTTATTCTGGACATATAATAAATAAAATACTCAAATAATATCATATATAAACATCCAAAACATCAACTCCAATTACTAGATAATTCACTAAAATTCACATAAAATCACATAAACAATTCCAAATAATAATAATAATAATATTTAAAAAATATGGGATATTACACTGTAAAGTTTATCCGTCAGGACTATATTAGATCATCTGCCGAGTGCTACAAAATTCACTAAGTTAAATCTACTAAGGTGATTTGTTTAACTTATCATCAAGTTCACAACATATTCCTAACAATCTCCCCCAATTTATGTCTACTGGAATTATAGCCATAAATTAAGGGAAACTTGATGATAACAAAACACCCTAAAGATACAGATTGAAAAGTAGTAGATAAAACTGATAAGTGCTACAATATCTATTGAAAATTGAACAAAGCAAAGTGTACAAAGAGCTTGCTCACAATCATTACCATGGTGCTCCTCTAGTCTGAGCAAATAATTCTATTTCCTTGATTGTCTGGATTTCTTCCGAAGCCTCCTGTTGTTTTCCTCTATTTGATTCTGGAGTTGTCTGTGAAATTCAAGTTCATCAGCTTCAGATAGATCCAGCATTTCTTGCATTTACAATAGAGTCTCATTGCTAGAGATACTCAATTGGTCATCCAGCCTCAAGAATCTTCTAACTCCCTTATTATCCAAGAATTCCATCAGCCAATAAGGCCTCAAATGCACTCTCTTTCTTGTGAAGGAAATTGACAGAGTTTTTGGAAGTGCATCTTTGGCTCTATTACTCCCTAGCTTCTCTACTTTCTTTAGGACTATTGTCCTTGGAGTCACATTAAATCCAAAGTTCTTCTTGAAGGATGAATAGACCTTTATCAGTACATATTGGCTTTCTTGAAGAATCCTGTGAAGTGGCCATGTGATCTCTTTCCCTCCTTTGTACTTTAACACTAGCCTTTCAGGAAGATGTCTGTAAGCATCAATCCCTCTTACTTCTTCCAATTCTTCCAAATAGAGGTTTATTTCAGAGAACTCCTTGATGTCACAGATGTATAAAAGATCTCCCTTGTTGTCTGTGGGTTGAGATTTGGTTAGGGTCTTAGATCTAAGAGTTCACAGGCTTCACTTTCTTGATTGCTCCAGTCTTTGTTTTTTTTGGCTTGTTGAAGATAGGAAAGTTTAGTTCAGGAATTGGCAAACTATCCCAGTCTATTGGATCATTCTTCGCAATTATAGGCTCACCATGAATATTCCTAGTTGGATCCACCACCTTGAATTCTTCATGTACCACTAGTGGCTTGGATGGCTGAGTTGTGGATGTAGACTGTTTGGGAATGTAATCTTCCATTTCCTCATCACTGAAGTCCAATTTTCTCTTGATTCTTTGCTTGTACCTTGGTTTCTTTATCTATTGGGATTCTTGTTGCATATTCTGATCTTGAGGTTAAGCAATCAGAGATGGTTTTGCAGAAATCTCAGTTGTAGTCTTCGCAGCTTGAAGTTTGGCCAAGATAACAGCTTGCTCCTTCTTTTGTTTAAGCTTCTTAGCATCTAAGGCAGCTTGCTTCTTTTCTTGCCTGATTATTTCCTTCTCTTCCTTTTTAGCTTCTACAAACTGAGGGTGTCCAGCCACCACACAGATTTCCTTACCATTTATGTAGATCTCTGGATCTTCTTTTAAGTACTAAATCAGCTGGATCTTTGAAAAATGCAATTGACCTAGCCAACAGCTTCTTCTCATCTGGCCTAGGTGTCTCATACACAGTATCCATAGGATTTTTGTCTGAGGACTTTGAGTAGTTTCTTTTAGCCTTCAAGACCAGATTTACCTTTGGAGACTTTATGCAAGAAGTTTGGCCTTTTTCCAGATAACTCAAACTCATCTCATTTACAGAAATCTGCTTGACTTGAGAGTGATGATTAAATATTTTTTCTAGTTTCTGAATTGGCCCAAATTTCTGTTGAATTTCTGCATCTATTCTTCTCCACTTATCATCTAATTCCTTTTCAACAGCTTTGACATCAATCTTTTTCAACATATCATTTGACTTCAGTTATGCTGCTGCTAGATTGATGAGATCAATGATGTCCTCAGCTGGTGGCTTAGAGAAAGCAATTGCTGGCATAATTACTTTGTTGACTTGAATGTTGAGCTGTTTCTCCCCCTCACTTGATGAACCTTTCTCCCCTTTTTGTTAGCATCAAGTTGTTGAGTGGAAGGGAGTTGAGCAGCCACCAACTGTTAGAGCAGAGTAGTCTGAGTTTCCTGATTAGCAAGTATCTTGGCCATTGACTTCTCCACATCAGATAATCTAGAGTCCATGGCCTCAACCTTTCTATTTAGATCAGCTTCCTTCTTCAGTTTATGAGTTATCTCAGTCATGGTGGTTCTAGGAAGTCTAGCATCCAATTTTGCTATGAAATCTTGTTTTACTTTAGAAAATTCTTGCTTTATTTCATCCACACTTTAACTGTGTTGGAGAGCTTGAATCTTGTGCAGCTGTAGAGCTTCAAGATGTGCTGTAAGAAATCTCTTTGTGCTGGCATTTGTGGATGCTTGAATGGCTTTTGGGTGTCATGAATGAGCTTGAATAATGTGGATTGGAGATGTGAGTATGAACATTCTTTGGTTAGCATCCAGGAAGGAATGTCTGCATCTCCCCCTATGCTCATGCTGTTTTCCTCGTCATCCCCAAAGAAGTCATCAGCCAGTTCAAAATCACTGCAAGTATTGGATGGCGTAGCAGTGATTGCATCCTTTGCTCTTTGTAGAGAAGCAGTTGTATGCACTAGATTGAGCATCTTTTCAGCCTCCTCATTGCCCTGTACAGCTAGAGTTTGATAAGCTGTAACAGGATGAGTAAATGTTAGGGAAATAGAATCTATGACAGCTTGATATTCTTGCTGAAATATTCTCTCCCTTTCTGCATCACTGGCATTTATTGACTCACTAGCAATAGTGTCCACCCTTATCACTCCTATACCTGCATTTCTCTCATAATTTCTCTTTTGTTGCATCAAGGGCTTCCCTTGGCTTCCCACCCTCACACCCTCACTTTCACCATCTAAGGTGGGACTCCGCTCGCTCACTTTGTCCAGACCTGAAGAAATGGTCTGCATTGGTTCACTTATTTTCTCTCCTTTTCCTGGGAGCAACCCAGCCTCTCACTCAATTCACTCCCTGCCCTCAGTCGTAAGAGTGATTGTACTACTACTAAGTCATCTGAACTTGTGACAATTGTAGGAATTTGAAGTTGTGCAGAGACTCCCGACAGATGACGAATATCCATCGGGATAGTAGTTTGGCTAGCCGATGGATGACTGTTGTTAGGCACATCCATCGGGATATAATCACTACTCGATGGATGAAGAATATCCACCGGGATAGAAGAAATAAATGAGTTTGGAGTGGAGACTATTGTAGACTCTGTGCAGACTGATGAAAATTTGGGCACAGATGTCTCAATAGACTCAGAAAGAATTGGCAAGTGAGCCAACAAATCATCTAAAAGATAATGCTCACTTGCTTGGATTTTTGGCTTCTGCAATAGAGTAAAAGATGGAGAATTTGGAAGTGATGTATGAATCATGTCCACATCCAGTGAGTGTATGGGTGAATTTGGTGTTTCAGGTGCTTCAATTATTAATGATTTTGGCTGTGACTCCACATTTATTGGAGCCACATCAATCTGACTTTGAGATGGTGCAATGACTGGGTCTTTAGCACTAGTTTACACTGTGTGTGTTCCTTGTGCATCCCCAAGGGTTTTAGATCTTTTTTGTTTCTGTCATAAGTATGTGGTGAACTTGTGTCCCTAGCCCTCTTAGTCTGTGCTCCTGGTTGGGAGCTTATTTCAATAGTAACATCCTTTTGGGAGGATGAAACTAGAATTGAGCTGATTTCCTTATTAACAACCATAGTTTGTTGGGAAACTGTGGCACAATAATCTCACCAGCCTTATCCTTAGGGTTTCTTTAATTTTCACCCTTTCCCTCACCTTGCTCACTCTCCTAAACACTCCGCTCTTTGTGTTTAGTAGTTTTTGCAACTGATTTCTTTTGAGAGAAACCAGAGGGGGATTTCTTAGCTTTAGATTTTGAAATTGTTATTTTGGTAGCTTAGGTAGGCAACTGTTGGGTCATTGACACAGATGCCATAGCTATACTTGAAGGCAAAGAAATGTGAGAGATTGGAAGAGTGGAGACAGTGGTGCTTACCTCACTTACTTGAGGTCCCCCCATGATTGGAAAGTAGAAGAGGGGCACCACTTTGTGGTGACTTACCCTGTTGAGATCATCAATGACTCTCCTTTCTTGAACCCAACAATTCAGTTTGTTGGTTGGGTTCTTAACTACAATATTCTCAATAAGATGGTTAGAAAGCATCATAAAGAATCTAGCATAATAGACACTTTTACCTCTCTTATTAAGTTCTCCTAACTTATAACCTAACTCAAACAAGATCATGTGACTGAAGTTAAAGTATTTATCAGTAACTAGCATATAAAGCATGTTAAGCATAGAAATGTTAACAGAATCAAAATTGCTTATTTTACCAGAAAATACTTTGGTTACCACATCACATAGATAGCTCCATTCCTTTCTAAGACCTAGCCTCGTAATCTCACTTAACTTAGAAGTTGAAAGTGCATAGCCCATAGAATTTAACATGTTAACTATATCAGTATCTGTGTGTGGAACAGTAAAAGTGTTATCTGGAATTCTAAAGCATGCTTTGATAATGTCACTATTAATGCAAAATTGCTTACCTTTAAGAGTAAAAGTTATGGTTTTGTCAGTAGAGTTGTACACGGCAGTTATCCATTTCTCCTCCACAACTTCACAATAGATTGTGGGTGATTCCATCATAGCATAACTGAGTTTACAGCTCTTCACAAAGTCCATCATCTTTTAAAAGTCTCCAGACTGTGGAATCTCCTTGTTTATAAGAGCTACAAAGTTGTTCTTTTCAGAGATAAATCGAGATTGAGACATGATTTTGACTACTAGTGCCATTGTTATAGAATGAGAAATTTGCAGAGAGAATATTTGCTTTGGAGAAGAAAGGAAGTTAGAGCAATTGATTTGAGAATGATAAAAGAATATAATAAAAATGAATTTTGCTTTTATACTATCTCAGAAATAAACTGTCAAAAATAATAAAGTGAAATAAAGTAACCAATCAAAATAGCCCAAAATAGCCGTTAAAAAATAAATAAACTGTAAAAATTCTGTCACTTATCCGTCGTGTTATACTTACAAACTGTAATATACTCGATGGATAACGTTCAGAGTTTTAACGGCTAAGATTGAGACAATTCGGTGGATGAGAATAAAACAATTATCCGTCGGGTTATAAAATAATCCAGAAAAGTAATTTATTTTATTAACAAATAATATTCCGATGGATGATCAAACTCGATGGATAATGATCATCCGTCGGGATGTAAATTTTGACTTAGCCAAAATTTCATCAAAAACAGAAAAATCAATTAAGTTTCTGGCTGCATCAAAACTTGCAAAAATATCTGAAATGATTCAAGAATAATTAGGCATACCTAACTCACTTACCAACCTTGAAAAGGTGGATTCATCAAGTGGCTTGGTAAAGATATCTGCAAACTGATTTTCACTTGGAACAAAATGAAATTCTACAGTACCATTCATCACATGTTCCCTAATGAAGTAGTACTTGATGTCTATGTGCTTTGTTCTTGAATGATGTACTGGATTTTCAGTGATGGAAATTGCACTTGTGTTATCACAGAAAATGGGAATTATATCCACTTGTAGACCACAGTCCAACAATTGGTTTTTCATCCACAAAATCTGTGCACAGCAACTACCAGCAGCAATATATTCAGCTTCAGCTGTAGAAATAGAAAATGAATTTTGCTTTTTATTGAACCAGGGAACAAGCTTGTTCCTTAGAAATTGACAGGTTCATGTTGTACTTTTTCTGTCTATTTTACAACCTACATAATCTGCATCTGAATAACCAGTTAGATCAAAATCAGAATCTCTAGGGTACCAAATGCCAAGTTTTGGTGTTCCTTTGAGATATCCGAAAATTATCTTAATAGCTACTAAATGAGATTCTCTAGGATCATACTGAAATCTAGCACATAGACAAATAGCAAACATTATATCTGGCCTACTAGCTGTTGAGTACAGAAGTGAGCCAACCATGCCCCTATAGCGTGAAATATCCACAGACTTTTCAGTAGTGTTTAATTCAAGCTTAGTTGCAGTGGCCATGGGAGTTTTTGCAGATGTGCAATCCATTAGATCAAACCTCTTTAAAAGATCATAAATATATTTAGTTTGACTAATGAATATTCCATCACTAACATCCTTAACTTGTAAACCAAGAAAGTAAGTTAGTTCTCCCATCATGCTCATTTCATACTTACTTTGCATCAATTTGGCAAACTTTTTGCAAAGTTTTTCATCTGTAGAGCCGAATATAATATCATCTACATAAATTTGAACAAGTATACTAGAGCCATTAACATTTTTAAAGAATAAAGTTTTATCAATAGTACCTCTTGTGAAGTGATTTTCCAAAAGAAGCTTTCATAAAGTGTCATACCATGCTCTAGGTGCTTGCTTCAATATATAAAGTGCCTTCAAAAGATAGTAGACATATTCTGGAAAATTTGGATCTTCAAAACCAGGAGGCTGACTAACATAGACTTCCTCCTCCAAATCTCCATTCATAAAGACACTTTTTATATCCATTTGATAGACCTTGAAATTGGCATGAGCTGCATAGGCTAAGAAGATTCTGATGGCTTTAAGTCTTGCAACAGGAGCAAAAGTTTCTTCAAAATCTATCCCTTATTGTTGACAGTAGCCCTTAACAACCAATCTAGCTTTGTTCCTAACCACTATGCATTTTTATCCATCTTGTTTCTGAATACCCACTTGGTGTCAATTGGATTCTTACCTTTAGGTTTGGGTACCGGTTTCCATACCTTGTTCCTTTCAAATTGGTTTAGCTCCTCCTGCATAGCTAAAATCCAACCAGGATCCAACAAAGCTTCTTCTACCTTCTTTGGTTCTTCCTTAGATAGGAAGTTGCTATATAAACATTTTTCTTGATTTTCTTTTCTTGTTTGAACTCTAGAAGATGCATCACCAATGATGAGCTCAAAGGGGTGATCTTTAGTCCATTTCCTTTGTTGAGGTAGATTAGCTTTAGCTGAAGAGGCCTCATTGTTGTCTTGATGTGTGACTGAGTTTTGATTATGAGAAACTCCCCCTGAGTTTGTGAATCTTTTATTTAATAAAGGGGAACTTTCTATAGGTGATCTATAATGATTTCTAGCTTCTCTTAATGTTCCGACGGATGATGCACTTTGTGTCTCGACGAATGAAGCTGATTGTCTCCCGACGGATAAGGCAGATTGTCTCCCGACGGATGAAGCATTTTGTAACTTGACAGATGTTGAATTCTGTACTTCATAATTTATAGATTTTTCTGCATTATTCTTAGTCACCGTTACTTGATCACTTTCATCATCACTGTCATCACTAACCATCTCCACATTATCAAACTTGAGGCTTTCATGGAAATCTCCATCTTGCAGTCCTTCAATCTTTTTATCATCAAACACAACATGTACTGATTCCATAAAAATGTTGGTTCTTAGATTGTAGACTCTATATGCCTTTCTCACAGCATATCCAACAAAAATTCCTTCATCTACTTTAACATCAAACTTCCCATGATGATCAATTTGATTCCTTAAGATATAACATTTGCAGCCAAAGACATGAAGAAAATTTAGAGTTGGCTCCCTATTCTTGAACAATTGGCAGGGTGTCATGCCCTTTGCTTGATTTACCAAAGAGATATTTTGAGTGTAGGAGGAAGTATTCAAACCTTTAGCCCAAAAGTATGTTGGTAACTTTGATTCTTCAAGCATTGTCCTTGCAGCTTCAATAAGAGATCTGTTCTTCCTTTCCACTACTCCATTTTATTGAGGAGTTCTTGCTGCAGAAAACTCATGCATAATCCCATTCTCTTCACAAAATGATCTCATTACAGAATTCTTGAACTCAGTTCCATTGTCACTCCTGATTCTTCTTACTTTAAAGTCAGGATGATTGTTGACTTGCCTTATATGATTGATGATGATTTCACTAGCTTCATCTTTAGACTTTAGGAAATATGTCCAAGAGAACTTTGAGAAATCATCCATAATTACTAGGAAAAATATTTTCCTTGATATGGACAACACATCGACTGGTCCAAACAAATCCATGTGTAGAAATTGCAAAGGTTCTTTAATTGTTAAATCAAGCTTCTTTCTGAATGATGCTTTGATCTGCTTTCCTTTCTGGAAGGAATCACGCAATCCCTCCTTAGTAAACTCCACTTGAGGAATACCTCTAACCAGTTCTTTCTTGACAAGTTCATTCATGGTCTTGAAGTTTAGATGGGACATCTTCTTGTCCCAAAGCCAACTTTCATCTTGACTTGCTTTACTGAGAAGACAAGTTACTGATTCTGCATTTGATGAGTTGAAATCAGCTAAGTACACATTTTCTTTTCTCAGTCCAGTGAGAACCACTTTGTTGCTCTTTTTGTTTGTCACAACACAGGCTTCTGAATTGAAGGTTACTGAGTTGCCCTTATCACAAAGCTTGCTGATAATCAACAAATTATGCTTGAGACCATCCACTATGGCAACCTCTTCAATGATGACATTATCTTTTGAAATCAAGCCATATCCCACAGTATAAACCTTTGTTGTCATCTCCAAAAGTAATACTTGGGCCAGCTCTTTCCTTGAACTCAGTGAGCAGGGTAGAATCTCCAGTCATGTGCCTTAAGCAACCACTATCTAGATACCAAAGATTCTTTCCCTGCACACATCAAAATCAAATCAAGTTGATTTTGGTACCCAAGTTTCCTTGGGTCCTGCCTTGTTAACTTTCTTCTTTGGTTTCTTAGGTTTGATCTCATTTGACTTGGAAATTTCTGATTCATCCTTAGTCATCTGAGTTGGACCTTTGAAACCAGTCATTAAAACATAATTATCGTGCACATTTTGATTAACCGGAAAAGGCATGCTATTTTCAAATATTTTATTCCAGTAAGGCATGCTAAATGGCATTTGAGGCATACTAAATGCAGCATAATAAGGATTAGGTGCAAATGGCATATTACCAAATTGTGCATTTATATTCTGAGCAGACATAGCATTCATAGGCATGGTGGGCATGGCAGTCATGTTGGGGAAAGAAGAGGGTGCAGACATAGGAGTAGGCATGGAAAGTTTGTAATTAATAGACAAATGATTAAGACTACCACACTTAACACATATTTTTCTTGGAGCATATTTATTAGATCTGTAGTTATTATGTTTGTTAATTCCTACTTTCCCATTTCTATTATTTTTCTTTTTGGCTTCTGTTTTAACCTCATTCTTTTCTAATATGTCATTCAATTGCTTAATGGATAGATGACCAACATTAACTTTCCTTTCCTTCCTAACTTGACTTGATTCTCCTGGAATAAACTTCTTAGAAACTGATCCATACTTCTCATTTAACTTAGCTAGCTTAACTTTGCTAACTGGTTTACTCACAGCCGATGGATGTGGCTCTTTTTCACTCGACATATAATCTTTCTGATTATCCGACGGATGATTTTCATCATCCGTCAAGTCCACATCTGTAAGCAATCCTTCAACGAAATTGGACTCAAGCTTCTCGTTACTCTTCTTCCAGGTTGCATCACAAAAGGACTCAATACCTTAAACTTTAGTGATTTGAGCATGGACATCTCTGGATGATTTTCATGCCTTAATCACTTCCTGTTCTCATTCAAGCTGCTTCTTTAAAATCTCTTCTTTCTTCAAGGACTCAGTTAATTCATCCTTAGCAATCTTACACTCAATTCTCAATTTCTCAAATTCAATAAACTGAGACTCTAGCACATTATTCCTCTCATTTAAAAACAGGTTATTTTCTTTAATTTTATCATTTTCCTTAGTGAGGGACTTAAGTGTAACACGCAAGTGATATAATTATGTGGACATGTCATTTATTGCATCATTACACTCAACTTTAGATAAATGCGCTAGGTTAGTGGTGATTACCTGATTGCTTGAAGAACTTGTTTCTATTTTATCAGGTTTGGCCATTAGGGCTAGATTGACATAGCTTGTTTCTTCATCTTCATCCAATCCATCTGCAGCCCAATCATTATCCTGTGTAATGAAAGCCCTTTCCTTTTTTTAGCAACTCAAAGTATTTCTGTTTATAATTAACAGGCTCAAACTTCTTTTTGCTGGAATCAGAATTTCTACATTCACTGGCAAAATGACCATCCAAGCCATATTTGAAACACTTGAATTTTGACTTATCAACCATATTTATGTTTGACTTAGCTGCTCCAAAATTTTTCTTGAATTTGAGCTTGGCAAATATTTTGGATAAAAATGCTAGATGTTTATCAATATCATCCATATCATCTTGGCTCAAGTCATCTTCATTTTCAGCTACCAGCCCTTTACCCTTGCTTTCACATACCTTTGATGTAGACTCAACAGCTTCTACCTTCATCTCTTTCTCCTTCTCTAACTCAACAACCAGTGCTATGGACCCTCCTTTCTTCCTTCCTTTCTCCATCCTCTCATCTTTTTCTATTTCAAGCTCATAAGTTTTTAGGATGCCATACAGTCTCTCTAAGGTGAACTCCTTGTAATCTTGAGAATTTCTCAATGAGACTGTCATTGGCTTCCACTCTTTTCGAAGAGATCTAAGGAACTTGAGGTTAGAGTCTTTTGTTTGATAGACTCTTCCATGCAACTTTAGGGCATTTAGTAGCTTTTGAAATATACTAAAAATATCAGTGAGAGACTCATTTTCTTCACAGTGGAAATGCTCATATTGCTGAATCAGTAGCTGCATCTTGTTCTCCCTTACTTGCTCAGTACCATCACAACTAATCTGGATTGTGTCCCAAACCTCTTTGGCTGTTTTACAGTTAATGATGTTATCAAACATATCACCATCAACTCCATTGAACAATATGTTCATGGCCTTCATATCTTTGTTGACTTTCTCAATATCAGGGCCTGACAATTCATGCCTAGGTTTGGGAACGGATGGTTCATTGCCAGTTGCAGCTCTCATTGGTACAAGAGGACCTCTCTCTATGCAATCCACATAAGCCTCATCTTGAGAAAGAAGATGTAGGTGCATCTTCACCTTCCAGTGGTAATAATTATCTTTGTCCAGAAATGGAATTTTGACTTCAACATCCTTCTTGTTTATCTTGCTGTTTGTTGTGATCTTTACACTCTTTGTACTTCAAGAGCTTGCTCTGATACCAATTGTTATTCCCTAACAATACAACAAGAATTACAGAAGGGGGGTTGAATGTAATTCTGGCTACTTTTCTAGATTTAAAACAGTTCTAACTTGATAAATATAACAATGTTTGATTAGCAGTTGTGTGGAATAAAAAGATGATAGAAATCAAAACACTAAGTAATAAAAACAAAATCTTTTAAAACTTTCTGGTGGATTTGAAAGTATCCACCAGATATATATATATATGTCAAATGAGAACCCTGTGAATCTTGAATAGCTCACAGCTTCTTACAAGTTTGAACAACTAAGACTACAGAGAAATGCTTACAGGATATAGCTTGATATGCTTTTCTGAAAATATATCTGCTTAGTTAATTGTTCTACTTGCTACACTTGGTTTATATATCACCAAGTTTATATGATAATAAGACAAGATAAAAAAACATATCTAGTCTAACTCCATGCTACTTCATTACTCTATTTCAGCATCTTTGAATATCTTTACAATTACATGGAAATGGTAATGCTTCTTTGTTCTCAAATTCCTGCTTAATAGGCTGCCACATTCCTTTTACAAACACCCGACGCATGTGACTGTGTTGTCACTATCAACAGCTATTTGAATTTGATCATCCGTCGTGTCTATGCTTGTCATCCGTCGGGAAGCTTTGTTGATCATCCCTCGGGAATCTTGTAGATTATCCGTCGGGTGTCTATTTTTCACTTGACTCCATTTCACTTATACAGAATTATAATACATCTCATATTTACAATTAATCAACCTATTCTGCATATCAATCTAGTAGTCAACATGACTTACAGAACCCTAAGCAACCTACTTGACTAATACATGTTGTTTGCAGAAATGTGATATAGTTCTTATTATTACATAAGCTACTCACTCGATGGATGTTAATCTGTCATCCATCATAACTGTAAAATTTATCCGTCAGGACTATATTAGATGATCCGTCGAGTGCTACAAAATTCACTAAGTTAAATCTACTAAGGTGATTTATTTAACTTATCATCAAGTTCACAACATATTCCTAATAAAAGTAATCAATATTCACAATCAAAAACTTTCTTTGTGCAGTGGCCATCGGGAAAGGAACAAGAATATCCATCCCCCACATTGCGAAAGGGATTGAAAAATTTACGAAAGTTAGCATCTCAGGTGGTTGTCTAACGACTAGTACATGCTATTGACAATGATCACACTTTTCCACGTAAGTTTTGGCATCAAACATCATCTTTGGCCAATAAAAGCCCAGTCAAGTAATCCTGTGAGCAAGGCCCCTTCCCCCCAGGTGTTAGCCACATATGTCTCCATGTACTTTGTGGCGCCCTCCAAACCCGGGTCAGAAGTTTGGGGTCCACAACACACACACCATATATATATATACCTGCTTATAACAATAATAAAGATAATATTAATATGCAGTGACCCAACTTACCAACATCCACGGACCGCAACAGGTTAAAGTATGCACACAAGTCACACACACACTCTTATATTACAAACATCCAAATCCCAACTATTCAAACTTACAACTGAATAATATTCATTCTTACAAACTCTTCAAACTTAAACTATCACAAAAGTCTTCAGCTAACTTATTCCTCTTAACTTGGAATCCTAGCTCGCATACTGGATTGGGGATCCGCGCTGCCAACAGGTTCCTTCTTAACTGGAAAATAACATAAATAGAATTGCACAAATGAGCTAACTAGCTCAGCAAGTCACTTTTACAATACTTGAGATTAAACAATGATCAAGTGAAATGATTTAAGGTATCAAGTTAATGGATGAGCAATGATTTAGAATTGGACATTTAATTTTCATTTTAAAATCCAAAGTTATGCTGCTAATCAGTCACACACTAACCCCGAGCAAGGCACACAGCTCTGCTCTAATTACTGGATCCAAGGCACACATTGGCCTAACTTCACCACCAATCTAGTCCGACCACAAATCTGGTCCACATTTTATAAAACAATCCAACTCTATCATAATAATAGAATAAACAATGTAAAGCAATTAACAGAATCATAAACAAAATTGAATTTCAAGCATAAGATGGTTCACAATCTTCACAGGGGAACAACATGGCAAATACAAAGATTGGTAACCAGCTGGTATAATGATTGGATATCAAAAGAATCAAAGTCTCGTGGTTATATGGATTAGTCTTCCAAGGTATAAGGAATAAAGGCTTGAGTGTTAAACAATTTCGGTTCAGTGATTGGTATTTAGTTTGTATGTATTTGTAGAGTAGTATCGTATATCCGTAATTTGTATTTGGGCATGCGACAATCAATGGGTCAGAAAGAATAAGGCTTACGGCTCAAAGATCAATAACTGGAATCAAGGTTTAGGGTTCAGTGTTTCAGAGCTCTTGTAATATAAAACAAAATTATCAATTATTCGTAATATATCTTGAGAAGGTTCAGAATACTTGCCTTTTCTTAACTCGTTAACACTTCACTGGCTTTCAATCACTATCTCTTATTCACCAACTATTTGCTTCCCTTTCCTATGCCTTGCTTCTTCTTCTCAGACACCACAAGTAACTATCAATATATATCCCACTTGGTTTTATTCGGTATATGCCTCTATCTACCCTTCGTTTCACCCAAATATGATCTACGGATTGAAAATTACGTTCTAAACAGTCAAATGATATATGTTAGGGCGAAAACACGCGCTGATATTCACGCAAGTATACGCGTTCGCAAGTAGTATAAGATATAAATCAGATTCGTTCCCACATAGACTGGTTTAGGTTAAGTTCAATTTATGCACCTATACAACAATGTATGGTTATCGCTCAATGCTAAGACAAATAACAAATTGGGTTTTTATTAAACTAAGAGATTATACTAAATAACATTAACTAAGAGAATTGAGGTTGAATTACTATATATGACAAACATGGGATTCTAACTTCATTAAATACTTCATTCAATAGCCTTATTGTTCTTAACCTTAGCATGTGATTGTGATGACACTAATCAGATAACACGAAACTGATAAACGCCAACTTTCGTTGCACGAGTACCATTCTACCAGACATCCACAAAAGAGATAGAAGCTGAATAGGCACCAATTATATTGAGACCCTATATGTCTATCGAATTTGACAACATAACGGTTTAAGAACAAGTTATCTATCATGATTACATAGGGCAAGTCAAACGGTTAGAGTTACCTACAAATCATGCATACACATACATGAACCTATGCTAGCATGGCAAGTTCTAAACCTCTATATTCACTGTCGCTTCAATAGAGATTAACACGCTATCTTATATGTTAGCTACGCACATAAGACGAATAAGCACAACCAATACTAGGATATCATACAATCACCACACACCAAGATATCGAAACAATTAATTATTGAAATCCATAAGTAAATCCGCTAGAACCCCATGATAACGATTAGCCCATAATAGAACTCATCGTCACCATGGGTTCATATGAAAGCATGGTATAAACAAGGTCTTAATAAACTAAAAAATAATTAAAGTACGAATAAACGAGATCTAGGTTCAACAAGAACGAAAACGAGCATCCAAATTTATAACTAATTCAAAGAATCACAAGTTGAAAACAAGATCTTCTTTTTCGGAGTTGTTCTGTGCTTCTAGGTCTTTTCCTTGGTATCCCAATCTTCCCGGATGATGAAAACCCTTTTTTTAAGTATATATACGCCCCTAGTGGACCTGGACCCTTAAAATCATCAAATTCCACTCAGAAAAGGTTTTTTCAGCGAAACCAGCGACCAGCCGCGCCCTGAGCGGGCGCTCAGCTACTGACTGGGAAAATTTCTGATAAATCTTGTTTTGGCCATAACTTGAGTTCTACTCGTCAGAATTAGGCGATTCAACTGCCCACGCGAAGCTATTGAGATTCTCTACAATTTGACAATGGCCTTGGCTTCCAAGTCTGATCACTTTTCATCATATTTCCTTTAAAATCTATTTTCTTCATATAACTAATACCTGAAATGCAATAACACAAAAACACATCAAAATACCAACAACTTGAGTTCAAAACACCAATTTAAGCTTATAATAAAGTATTCCAAGTGGATATAAAATCCACTTCTCATACCCCCAAACTTGAATCGATGCTTGTCCTCAAGCATAAACAGACTCAAAACTACAAAATAAACCTAATGCATGAATGCAACTACGTGAATGCAACTAAATGATAATGCAATCAATCCCCTCAGAATAACCATAACCAAATGAATAAGTCAATGCCTCTAAGAATGCAATAACTTGAAACAGAGTTCGAATAAATCCCACAAACCAACTCACAAACCAGAAACGTGCGTGTATGGATGCTTAACAGATATCTCTCGATACTAGATCAATAACCATAACTTATCTATCATCGAAACAATCAAAAGTTTATAAACAGAATAGGTAATAAATGCATTATGACTCACAACACCTCCTTTCTACTAGAGTTATACAAGGATTCACACTATTATTGAACACATAGCAAAGATGCTTATTTGATCGTGCAATGAATGAGGTCCCAAAAGACTTATGCAATAATACCCATGTAGCAAACGTTAGGTTAGCGGATCCCAGACTATAAAAGCCTTAGGTCATAAACACATACTTTTTTCTTTCTTTTTTTTCATTTTTTTTCTCCTTTCTTTTTTTTTCAATAATTTCTAAATGAGTGTGTTTCGCTCCATCTCATTCAACCCGAGACTACTCATAAAAATATGAGCCGACTACTAGCCAATTGACGTCTAGCCTTACAACAACTAGCAATGAAATCCAAGTTTTTCTCCAGATAAAAAAATCAGTATTTTTACGTCATTATGAGAATATCACAAATTCTAAATATAACCAAGTGATTAAATCTCAACAACAAACAAGTATGATCATGATCTAGATCAAAAACAACCCTATAAGACTTTGTGAAAATATTTGTTTCTAGCATGCAAATCAATTCATTAAGACTTGAACATCCCTTTATTCGTCATCACATCACTGAAATCAACATCAACTTATCAAATATCATAGTTCATCTTAAGGGATCATGCTAAATATACATGCAAATGCAACTATATGAAATCACATTAAAACAAACAAATATTCCTAAATGAACAATCATACAAAAATATGAATGAACTACAACTAAACATGTAACATGAATCTATATGAATCTATATGGACACACACTACTAATCCTTACATTATCACCCCCAAACTTAAAATTTTCAATGTCCTCATTGAAGGCAATAATAAGGATTTCAGGTATACCTAATTAGCGGGAGATTCACCCTCGTCGGGTGGAGGATCAGGTGGCCAATCAACCTCGCTACTAGTGTCTCGGAAAATAGTACCGAAAGCGTGTGTCAAATCTTCAGCAAAATGACGGTGAATGTCGTGCATGGCCTCCATACACCTAATTACTCGCCTGTACTGCTCATCACCAACACCAGTCCTATCAACTACATGCTGCACATGAGAAGAACCCTCTATAGGCACTGGAGGATCCGTTCGGCTACCCTCTACATCATCAAAGATATATCCCAACCCCTTATCAGGGGGTGCACCTAAGAATGAATAACTCAAGTGATCTGGCTTTCGGTTGAGCTCAAGTGTGGGAGCTTCTTGAATAAATGGTTCAAAACGCTCCTGAGAAATTTTCAGCTCTGCTAACCCAAGAGAATCGAATGGCATATTCAACTTCTTCTCCCACGGAGGTGCATTCAAAACCTGCAGTTGCTCTACTCCTCCTTCATCTTCAAAAACTGAGTCGACCCGCTCTATTTTAAAGCACTCTTCTTTTTCTGTGGGTAACTTTATTGCCTTAAACACATTAAAAGTGACCTTTTGATCGTAAACCTTCATCGAAATCTCTCCTTTTTGCACATCGATCATAGTTCAGCCTGTAGCCAAGAATGGTCTTTCCAAGATAATGGGAATCTTCTTATCTTCCTCGAAATCAAGAATTACAAAGTCAGCAGGGAAGAAGAGTTTATCCACCTTGACCAAGACATCCTCCACTACACCTCGTGGATAAGTGATGAAACGATCAGCTAGTTGCAATGACATGTATGTTGGTTTCGGATCAGGCAGACCAAGCTTCTTGAAGATGGATAAGGGCATCAGATTGATGCTAGCTCCTAAATCACATAAACACTTGTCGAACGATAAGTTTCCGATGGTGCAAGGAATAGTGAAGCTTCCAGGATCTTTAATCTTCGGAGGCAACTTCTGTTGCAGCACAGCACTATATTCCTCCGTTAGAGCAACGGTCTCTAAGTCATCGAGCTTCAGCTTCCAAGAGAGAATACCTTTCATAAACCTCGCATAGCTAGGCATCTGTTCAAGAGCTTCAGCGAAAGGTATGTTGATATGAACTTTCTTGAACACCTCCAGAAACTTAGCAAATTGCTTATCCAGCATTTTCTTCTGCAGCCTCTTAGGAAAATGAGGTGGAGGATAAATCTGTTTCTCCTCTGTATTACCCTCAGGAGGAGTGTGTTCCACAGTAGTCTTCCTTGGTTCCACCTCTACTTCCTTCTGCACATCTTCTTCAGCCAAAACTTCAGATTCTGGAACTTGAGACTTTTCAGGCTCTTTATCTTGCTGAATTTGGGGGCTTACAACCTTTCCAGACCTTAAGGTGATGACGTTCACCTGTTCTTCAACTTCCCTCTTTCCTGGATTTGTTTCTATATCACTAGGAAGCATTTCTCGTGGTCGATTCAATAAGGCATTAGCAATTTGCCCTATTTAGTTCTCCAGAGTCTTGATAGAAACAACCTGGCTTTGGCATATAAGAGCCTGGTTTTTGCACATAAGCCTCAACTCCTTTAATTCAGATTTTTCATTCGAAGATAGACCTGCAACATGAGTTTGTTGTTGAAGTTGGAGTTGTTGCTGAAAACCAGGAGGGTTGAACAGCTTATTTCCAAACTGCTGGAATGGTTGTTGCATCGCATTCTGATTGTTGTTCCAACTGAGGTTAAGATGATTCCAGTTGTCAGGATGATAAGTGTCTGGAACTGGTTGCTGTGATCTCTGAAAGTTGCTCACAAACTGAGCTGAGTCACTAGATATAGCGCATTGTTCCATCGCATGTGGACCTGCACATAGCTCACAAACACTAATTATCTGTTTAACACCATAGTTAGCCAGAGAATCGATCTTCATAGACAACGCCTTTAGTTGAGCAGTGATAGCCGTAGCTGTATCCACTTCAAGAACTCCTGCTACCTTGCCATATGGATATCTCTGGGTTGGATACTAATATTCATTATCAGCCATCAGTTCAATTAGATCATAAGCTTCCTCATAGCTCTTTGTCCATAATGCTCCGCCTGATGCTGCATCGAGCATAGGTCTGGACTGTGCTCCCAACCCATTATAAAAACAAGTGATGATCATCCAATCAGAAATTCCATGATGAGGACACTTCCTAAGCATCTCCTTGTAGCGCTCCCAAGCTTCACATAGCGATTCTCCCGTTTGCTGCATAAATTAAGTAATAGCTTTCCTCATTGCAGCTATCTTCGCCATAGGGAAGAATTTAGTAAGGAATTTCTGAGCAAGATCTTCCCAAGTAGTAATCGAACCAGCTGGTAGAGAGTGTAACCAGCTCTTAGCCTTGTCCCTCAGAGAGAATGAGAAAAGTCTCAGCTTAATAGCATCTTCAGAAACACCATTGAACCTGAAAGTGTCGTAGATCTCTATGAAATCCCTAATGTGCGTATTGGGATCTTCCATTGGAGAACCCCCAAACTGGACTGAATTCTGCACCCATTGAATTATGCCAGGCTTGATCTCAAAGGTATTAGTTGTGATAGCTGGCCTGACAATGCTAGATTGATTGTCATTGATCTTGGGTTGAGAAAAATCCATCAAGGCTTTCGTTCGTGCTGCTGGATCTCCCATTGTAATGAGTACCTGAAACACAAACAAATAAACCGTGAAAGTAAAAGAATCCGAGTCACTGAACTTTAACGACCACTGATAACAAGCACATAAACTAAAAATTAACACTGAGTCCCCGGCAGCGGCGCCAAAAACTTGTTAGGGCGAAAACACGTGCTAATATTCACGCAAGTATACGCGTTCGCAAGTAGTGTAAGATATAAATCAGATTCATTCCCACAGAGACTGGTTTAGGTTAAGTTCAATTTATGCACCTATGCAACAATGTATGGTTATCGCTCAATGCTAAGACAAATAACAAATTGGGTTTTTATTAAACTAAGAGATAATACTAAATAACATTAACTAAGAGAATTGAGGTTGAATTACTATATATGACAAACATGGGATTCTAACTTCATTAAATACTTCATTCAATAGCCTTATTGTTCTTAACCTTAGCATGTGATTGTGATGACACTAATCAGATAACACCAAACTGATAAACGCCAACTTTCGTTGCACGAGTACCATTCTACCAGACATCCAAAAAAGAGATAGAAGGTGAATAAGCACCAATTATATTGAGACCCTATATGTCTATATAATTTGACAACATAACGGTTTAAGAACAAGTTATCTATCATGATTACAAAGGGCAAGTCAAACGGTTAGAGTTACCTACGAATCATGCATACACATACATGAACCTATGCTAGCATGGCAAGTTCTAAACCTCTATATTCACTGTTGCTTCAATAGAGATTAACACGCTATCTTATATGTTAGGTATGCACATAAGACGAATAAGCATAACCAATACTAGGATATCATACAATCACTACACACCAAGATATCGAAATAATTAATTATTGAAATACATAAGTAAATCCGCTAGAACCCCATGATAATGATTAGCCCGTAATAGAACTCATCGTCACCATGGGTTTATATGAAAGCATGGTATAAACAAGGTCTTAATAAACTAAAAAATAATCAAAGTACGAATAAACGAGATCTAGGTTCAACAAGAACGAAAACGAGCATCCAAAGTTATAACTAATTCAAAGAATCACAAGTTGAAAACAAGATCTTCTTTTTCGGAGTTGTTATGTGCTTCTAGGTCTTCTCCTTGGTATCCAAATCTTCCCGGATGATGAAAACCCTTTTTTTAAGTATATATACGCCCCTAGTGGACCTGGACCCTTAAAATCGTCAAATTTCACTCAAAAAAGGCTTTTTCACCGAAATCAGCGACCAGCCGCGCCCTGAGCGGCCGCTCAGCTCTCATGAGCGGGTGCTCAGCTTCTGAGCGGGCGCTCAGCTCTGCTGAGCGGGCGCTCAGCTACTGACTGGGAAAATTTCTGATGAATCTTGTTTTGGCCATAACTTAAGTTCTACTCGTCAAAATTAGGTGATTCAACTGCCCACGCGAAGCTATTGAGATTCTCTACAATTGGAAAATGGCCTTGGATTCCAAATCTGATCACTTTTATCATATTTCCTTTAAAAGCTCTTTTCTTCATATAACTAATACCTGAAATGCAATAACACAAAAACACATCAAAATACCAACAAACTGAGTTCAAAACACCAATTTAAGCTTGTAATAAAGCATTCCAAGTGGATATAAAATCCACTTATCAATATACATATACACATATAAAACATTAATCAGTTCACATATAACATATAACACATAATGTATTCGATGAAAATACTTTTTCATCTGATGTTAAAATGATTTTTCGGATAATTAATAAGAATTTTTAAACATTTTTCGGAATTAAAACGGGGCATTGAATCATTTTAGAATAATAAACAGGGTTCGATTGCCCGATTCTAGCTTTAAAATAATTTTATAATAATTATCGAGCCTTGAAAACAATTTAAAATAATATTTTAAAGTTCGAAACTATTTTTCAGAATTTTTAAATCCAAAATAAATAATTAAATCTAATTAAATAATTAATTAACAAATAATTAAATTAATTAATCAATCATTTTCAGATTAATTTACCAATTAACTAATTAATTATCAACTAAAATTAATTAACTAGTTAATTCTGCTTTATTTTTGAATTAAAAATAATTTTTGGAATTAAAATAATAATTTTGGAATTTTTAATAATTAAAAACAAATTTATGTAATTAAAATAAATAGAAAATATAATTTTTAAATATTTTTAAACAGGAATCCTAAATTTGCAAAGTCCAGAAAGTTCAGGGACTAAACTGTATCGTTTTTAAAAGAATAGGGACTTGTTTGCAATTTTGCCAAACCCTCGCCGAAAAATGACGGGTTCGCCGGAGAACTCGTCTCTGGTACCGTCGCACCACCATCACCTCCAGAATTAAACTACACAACACCAGGAATCTGTACATGCAATCAAAATTAAAAGATAACCCTGTGTTGGCCGGAAAAGCTTGGAGAAAACTCGCCGAACGGTGAGTTTTTCTTTGCTCCGGTCAGGCCAACTCCGGTATCGTCTGTACATGAAACCACCACCAATCGACTCCTCTTTTCAGGCTCTCCACAACCATACCAAGCAATAAATCTAATAACCCCTAGAACAGAAACCCCCAATTTCAATTGAAAATATTCATACGGGTTATAAGCCCTAATTTTAAAATTCGAAATTAAAATACATATTTGAGCATGTTGTTGAACTCCAAATCAGTCATATAATATAGCAAAATCGTCAGGAAGAAAAGCTCCACAATATTCAATCATCAAATCATACAAACAATCTCTCGAATAAAAATTCATAATTTAAATCAAAATAATTCGAAATTAAATAAAAATATAGAAAAATAACCTTTCAATTCTGCAGTAGTATGAAGCACAGATTCTGAAAGTATTTTTCAGGAGCTTTGATTTGAGTACTCGACCTTCTCAAACAGATTCCGATAACGCCTTAAAATTAGAGTTTGATTATGAAGAACACTATAAATTTAGGGTTTTTCTCTGTAAAATTATATAATTAACTTTTTGCAAATGATTTTCTGTACAAAATAAAATACTGTTATTCCTAGTGGACTAACAATGAGATTTACAGAAGGGGGGGGGTTGAATGTAAATCTCAAAACTTTTTCAAGTTTTGAGCAATTTGTAAGACTAAGTGTTTGAGTGATCAAATGTATGTGAATTGCTTGGAGCTGATGCACATATATATATATTCAAACACAAATGTAATGAACACAAAGAACTTAAAAATTTTCTGGTGGATTTGTTGTTCCACCAGAGATGTATTATTTCAGAAAATCTGTGATTCAGAATTAAATCACAGCTGCTTCCTAGTACAAACTAGATGATTTTCTCTCTTGATATTTCTAAACAGCTCAGGGAAAATTCACACCTAATTACTAGCTACTACTTGGTTTATATAACACCAAGTTTACAAGTGAAGACAAAGATAAAGTATAATAAGACAATAGTTCTCCACTTGTTTCTGTTCCATTTTTATCCAGTGTAATATGGAATTATCTGTTGACTTTCCATTATGAACCAGACTAAAAACGGCTGCTTTTTCTGCTGTTCCTGAAATAGGCTACCACATCTTTGTCAATCCATGTGCCTCTGTCAGCTTTGTTAACTATCATTATCAACTGCTATGAGACTGAGCATCCGTTGAAGCTTTCATTCGTTGATGACTTTATCCGTTGATGCTATAGCAGTGCATCCGCTGAAGCTTTCATCCGTTGATGGCTTTATCCGTTGATGCTCTAGCAGTTGAAGCTTTATCCGTTGAAGCACTTATCCGTTGATGGATATTATCCGTTGAAGCATTAGAGACATCCGTTGAAGCTTAGTTTCTTATCCGTTGAAGGTCTTCAATATCCGTTGACACTTCTTCACTTATACAAAATTACAAGGCATGAAATATTTACAATTAGCCCTCCTATTTGTACATCCATTAGCAGTCAACATGACTGATTATCTCCTAATAACATCTAAGAATTACAGCTTGAAATCAGAGAGTGAGATGTGCTACAATACCAAACTTATTGCTAAGTAAGGCTACTCCTTCAACGGATAGACAAGATGGTCTTATCCGTTGAGGCTACAAACACTATATTTCTACTTAAGTGTTTTGCTGAACTTATCATCAAACTAATACACATATTCCTAACAATCTCCCCCTATTTATGTCTACTAGAACTGTAGGCATAAATTTGGGTTTAGCTTGATGATAACAAAACACTTAACAAATATATAAACTGTAACAAAGCAGAAATTCAAAAGTGCTGCAAAAGTGTAAATGCTGAGATGAAATTGAAGAAATACATTGTTTCCAAGGGTGCTCCTTTAGCCTGAGCAAATTACTTTCTTTTCCTTTGATCCCTGGTTTTCTTTCCTAGCCTCCTGTCATTCTCCTCTATTTGAAGTTGAAGTTGTCTATAGAATTCAGCTTCATCTTCTTCATTGATATCTAACTTAGATTGCATATCCTTGAGAGTTTCATTACTGGCAATCTTTAGTTGATCTTCAATTCTGAAAAATCTTCTGACTCCTTTGTTGTCTCTGAACTCCATCAACCAATGAGGTGATTTGTGAATTATAATACCTCTCTCTTGAATGAGTAAAGTTCTAGGCAAGGCATTGGGCTCCCTCCAAGTTTTCCTTATGTTGGCAATCTTGTTGAGAATCTCAGTCCTGGCAGTTCTGGTAAAGCCAGAATCCTTATGTATGGCTGAGTAGACTCTAATCAAGGTAGAGTAGCCTTCATTCAGAATTCTGTGAAGAGGCCATGTTCTTTCCCCAGCTCCTTTGTATTTGAACACTAGTCTTTCTGGTAGCTGTCTGTAGGCAGTTATTCCCCTTACATCCTCCAGCTCATCCAGATAGAGTTCAATGTCTGAAAATTCTTTTATGTCACAGATGTCAACATAATCATCTTTAGAGGTTTGAGGTTTAGGCTTAGGTTTCTGTGTGAATTTGATTGAGGCTTTAGAGGGTGTCAGTTTGATTCTTCTTTTCTGCTTCTTTGATGGTGGAGAAGAGGTTAGGAAGGTGGGCAATTTGATGGTGTCCCAATCTATTGGTTCCTCCTTGGGAATGATTGTTTCACCATGAATGTTCATGAAGGGGTCAGGTACAATGGGTTCAGGAATAGAGGGTAGTGGTTTGGATATTGATTGGGTTTCTTCAGTCTTATCTACCTTCTTTCTCTTTGCATTGACCTTCTTTCTTTTCCCTTTCTGCCATTCTTCCTTACTTCTTTCCTCCATCTCAGTACCAACCATGTCCCCCATAGCTTCATCTTCACCTTTGTCTTCAATTTCTTTTTGTTCTTCAGCCTGACTTGACTTTAGCTATTTTTCAAGCTTTGCTTGTGCTCTTTTGTCAGCCTTTAGCTATTTGGCTTCTTCCTTCAACCTTTTGGTTTCTTCCCTCTTGGCTATTGAGAATTTGGGATGTCCTTGCATCACACATATGCTCTTTCCCTCTCTGAAGATAATAGCCATGTTTCTCCTTACAGCCTCATCCATGGTCTCTTTGAGATATGCAATACTTCTACCTAAAAGTTTGTCCTCATCAGCTTTTGGAAGAGGAGAATCCACCTCTTTTAGAGGATTCTTTGTAGAGTCCTTATTGGATCTGTTGTTGGGCTTGAGAACCATAGGTTGCAGATCTTTGGAAGAAGTTTCTCCATCCTTATGCCTGCCTATTGGCTTGAGTTCCATAATAATTGATTCCACTTTTGTGCTATGCTTCACAGATTGTGATTGAGAAGTTGTAGAACCAAATATTAGTTGCATCTTTTCATCAATCTTCTTCCTTTGCTCTTTGACTTGCAATTCAGCTGCTGCTATCTGGATTAGATCAATTCCATCTAGCTTTCCTTTGACTTGAATTGGTGGAGAAGTTGTGATGACAGGAACTAGCACTTGAGAAATCTGAACTGTTGTAGATGGCTCTCCTTCCCCTTCCCCTTTATTCTCCCCCTTTTTGTTATCATCAAGGGTAGGGGTCAAGCCTTGTGCTTGTGCCAGCTGCATGAGTAGATTTGTTTGAGTTTGTTGATTCTGAAGAATGGTGACCATAGAGTCTTCAATGATTTGAACCCTATCTTCCAATCTGGCCAGCCTCTTGTCAGCATCAGAGGCCTTCCTCAGTCTCTCCAACAAATCTTGCATAGTACCATAGGGTATAACTGAATCCAATTTCTCAGCATTGTAGGATTTCAGATCAGCAATGTCCAACTTGAGCTCATCCACACTTAGATTTTGCTGGTAATGCTGCAACTGCAAGAGATGCAGAGATTCCAGATGAGCTTGAAGAATTGCCTTGGTACCAGCATCCTGAGTCTCCTGAATGGCCTGCTGAATTGTCATGACTTGTTTGACCAAAGTGACACCAAACTCTCCTGGTGTTGATGGTTTTGCCCATGCCCATGCAGGAAGATTAGGAACAGAACTTGGGCCTGCTACTCCCCCTAAGTTCATGCTCTCATTCAAAGAATTAGAGTCATCATCATTAGAATTTACTCCAAATTCTTCAGATGGCTCACCAGCTTGAGAAGGCAGCCTGTTGACAGCAGCTTTGTCTCTGAGAAGAGATTCTGAAGTGTGTACAATGTGTAGTGTCTGTTCTGCCTACACATTGCCCTGTGCAGCCAATAATTGATAGGCTGAAACAGGGTGAGTAAAAGTGTCAGCATCCAAGGAAAGGTTATCAATGACAGCTTTGTAGTGTTGCTGAAATTGTCTTTCCTTATCTGCATCATCCACTTTCATTAACTCACTAGCAATGGCTGGATCCACCCTTATAGCTTCTGTACCTGCCTTTCTCTCAATTTCTCTCTTTTCTTGCATCAGGGGCTCCCCCTGGCTCACACACACCCTCACACCCTCACCTTCACCTTCTAAGGTGGCACTCCTCTCACTTACTTTTGCCATGCTGGAAGAAATAGCATGCATTTGGTGACGCTCAACCTCTCCTTTTGCCTGGGAGCAACCCAGCCTCTCACTCAAAAAATCACTCCCTTCCCTCAAGCCTAAAAGTGATTGTACAGTTGCCATGTCCTCTACAGTTGGAGTTGTTTATGTTAAGTGTGTAGAGGCCATCAACGGATAGGGAGTATCCGTTGAAGTAGAAACTGATGGTATCAACGGATAACTGCTGTTAAGCTAATCCGTTGAAGAACAACCACTTGTCAACGGATGAGAGATATCCGTTGAAGAAGGAAATGATGTAGAGATAGAAAGTGATATAATTATTGAATCTGTGTAGATTGATTTTAAGTGTGGTGACACAGATTCTGCAACTACATCTGAAAGAATTGGCTGATGATCCAACAAATCATCTAAAAGACGATGATCACCAGGTTTTGAGTGGGGCTCCTCCCTGAGTTTTAATGAGGGAGAATCAGGAATTGATGTGAATATCATATCCACATCCAGAGAGGGTGTAGGAGAGTTTGAGGAATGGTGTGTGTCTATATTGAGAGAATGGGGCTGTGATTCCACATTTGCTGGAATCACATCAAGCTGAATTTGAGAAGGCATAGATACTGGTGGGTGTATCTGTGCTGTGTGTGTCCCTTGTGTGGAAACTAGGGTTTTGGCCTTCTTTTTCCTTGAAAAGGCTTGAATTGGTGAATGTGTAGCTTCAGTGTCCCTCCCTCTTTTGTTCTGTGTCCCTGGATGGGGACTATTTTCAATAGTTACATCCTTTTGGGAGGATGCAACTAGGGATGTGCTGGACTCCTTTTGAACCACTACAGTCTTTTGAGAGACTGTGGCTTGGCTGGATTGGGTACCACTCACCTCTCCCACCTTATCCTGGGGGGCGTTTTGATGTTCACCCCTCCCCTCACCACTCACACCCTGTTCACTCCCTTCAGGGTTTATGGTAGTTGTTACAACTATTGTCTTTTGAGAAACAACAGAGGTTTTCAAGGACTTTATGAAATGTATATATATAGGTGTATATATATATCAGGACTTAATGAAGTATCTCGTAACTTTATTATTTATAATGATGTTCAAAGATTGAATCTATTCAAATCTTGTCTTGTAGTCTCATCTATGTGATGAACTTTTGAAACTAATTATAACTTGAACGGTGGTAGTTCAAGTAGTATTTGGAAAAGATATAAGTATATTGGAGTATCTTGTAACTTCATCTTTTAAACTTATATCTAGCAAATGATTATCTTATGCATGTCAAAGATTTTCAGAAAAACGTTGAGACAAGGTTAGATATATGAGATCACCTTGCAACGATAGTTTTATACAATTATAAACTGGAACTCTGTGTATATTATGCATGGAAGAGGACTTCCAAGATTTTGAAAAGTATATATGTATATATACTGAATATTTTGCGACTTCATCGCATTAAGATATCAAACTTGGTCCATTTCTTTTGACCAAGACTTTCATGAGTACTATGAGAAGGCTCATATATAGTTAATCATTATACATATTATTTCGGCGGGCTTGCTGCTCACCCTTGCTTTCTTCTTTCATCACACAACAACAGATAGAAAAGATGAACAGGACCAAGCTCCCAATTCGCGAGCGGATAGGAAACGTTCCGCAGTTTCCTATAGGCGTTGATGTCGCTGTAGCTGAGGTAGGAACTACCAATAGGCTAGGCTTTCAACTTTTGATGTACCAGACTTATGTATCTTTATCAATTGTAATAATGGCAAAGAAATGTAAATCTATTCAGAAACCCTTTCAAGGTGTAATGGCATATAATTTTGGAATAAAATGATTCGTGTTACTTTTGGATATTCATCTCTGAGACTATAACTTGCGGTGTGTGTGTTTATTGTTGTAATAACCCCAATTTTTGGAAATTTTTGAAACCCTTATGAATAGTGCTTTTGCTGAATGAGAAAACTTTTCATGCCACACTATGTAGGGGTTCTGATATGGATATTCTGAGATTTTATTAGTACTTTATATGGGATATAAGTGTATGTAAAGATCGTCAGAATCCAAATCCGAACACTTTGATTTTTCCCGGAAATCCACTAGGTACGGAAATAATTGAGTATAAGGTAACAGGATAAAAAGGATTTAAATTAAAGGATTATAAGAGAGGATCATAAAAGGAATATAATATATTGAGAAAGGTTAAGGGAACCTAAGTAATAAGATCCCGGGTATGATCCCTCAAACGATAAACGAAAACGAAAGTTAAGCGAACCGTATAACAGATCAACGGTCATTAGGCAAACAATTAGAAGCTAATCAAAGAGATTAGAAGGGATGATGACATAGCAATGTGACATAAGCATGACATAAGGGGAAGGAGATGTGGTTGATTTTTAACCACACAAAATCAAGGGCAACTAGGTAATTTACTAAAACAAGACAAAAAGCAACCAACCAAGCCAAAACATTTTATTTTCATCAAAAAACACAAAACCCCCATTTTCTTCTTCAAGCTCTCGGCCTCTTTTCTTAAAAAATGAAAGTCCAAGCTCCTCCACTTGCTATTTTACAAGGTAATCATCCTAGCTTTTCCTAGTTAAGTTACATACTTCCTTTAAGTTTAAGCTTCTAATTCCAAGCCAATCTTTTTCTAGAAATCAAGGAAGAAGATGGTGAATAGTACTTTCTTGAAATTCATTTTTGTGTTCTTGATTTCTTTGAAAAAACAAGCTTGTAGGAGGTTAGATTAAGGCTTCCATGGGCATTCCAAGGATCTTTCACGGATTAAAAGCTTCAAGGAAGGTATAACTCTTCATGATCTTAGTTTTAAGTTTTGTTGTTTAGATTTCCTAATGTTGAGATGATGGGTTAGTGTAATGGGTTTGTAATCATGTTTAAAGCTTGTTATGAGTAGTTTAGTTGGTGAGAGGCATGATTATTGTGTGTTTAGAGATGGGTTGATTTTGTGATATCTTTGGAGTTGGAAATCTTGGTTATTAGTTAATGAACCTAAGTAAAGCTTTTAGTTCATGTGGGGAATAAGTATAAATTGTTAATGTGGAGTTGTTGGGGCTGTTATGATTTAGTTTGGATGGATTTTTTATTGGGTTGTGATTGTGGGTTGAATTATGGTTGATTTGGAATGGTTTAATTTGGGAAATCGCGTAAACATAGCCATCGTAACGTCCGATTTTCTTTAGACTGTTTTTGTGCATAACATTAGGACCCGAGAACCCTCTGCTAGATGTTTACCATTGCCATGTCTAGATAGCTCATGTTACGAGCTTCGTTTTGATATGTAGTTCGTTCGATTCCGATGCACGGTTTAGGAGAAACGACCGTTTCAAGTAACGGCGTTTCGCGAATGAAACATTTCCCCTCGCCTTACTTTGAAACATAGGTTAAACACCTTAAAGGACTAATTGAAGTATGAAACATTTATGTAAGGTGTAATAGGCAGTTGGTAAGACACTCGCGAAGGAATCGCCTTAAAACTCGTAATGGTTAAATTATTAAAAATGGTGGAGCCGAGGGTACTCGAGTGACTTAAGAGAATTAGTAAGCGCAAAACAAGCGTTAGAGTCTAAGTTAGTTAAAGTATAGATTTACAAGTGACTTTGGTTTAATTCCAACTTACTTGTTGTTTATAGGTTACCAGACTCGTCCCGAGCCATTCGTAACCCCCAGTCGCTCAGGCAAGTTTTCTACCCGTTATAACTGTGGTTGTGATGTATATATGTATATGCATTATCTTGCGATAGACGCATGTTGGTTAATTAGCAAATGTTGCAATATATTGAAGCATGCTGCTATGGTATATATATATGCATGCCTGTTTCGTATTCTTTCCATATATATTTGGTGATTCAGTTGATAATACCTATGCTAGAGGATAACAGTATTTTGCATATACCCTTATTATAAGGACTCAAAAGGTGAAAACATTTTCTAAAACCGGGAGTCGAGGATCCCGAGTAGATTTTGTATATATGTATATATATATATTTATATATATATATGGTTATAGTTTTCAAAACTATTAATCGAATAAGGTTTTTTCGATAACTTTATTTTTTTTAATGAATATTATTATGAATATTCATTCGAGGGCTTATGACTTCTTTATTTTATTAAATGAATATTATTTGAATATTCATTCGAGGGCTTATGACTCTTTATATTATTTATTGAATATTATTTAGAATATTATTCGAGGGCTTATGACTCTTTTATATTATTATTGGATATTACTTGGATATTCATTTGAGGATGTATGACTCCTTTATTTTATGAATATTATTTATAATATTCATTCGAGGTATTATGACTCCGCTTATTACTGCAATATATTCTTTATTTTATTAAAGAATAAGGTGTCAATAATCAAACTTATTTTCGATTATTCAATTAAAGATAGTACTTTCGTATAAGTATATCTTTGGTTATTTAATACTCGTTTCAAGTATAAGTTTTAATACTTCTACTTCAATTATTTTTATAAAGATTATTCTTTATGGGAATATTATTTAAATAATAATATTCAGGCATTTTCTAAATATACTGGGGACTGATTTACTTCATTAAATCAGCTTTACTCCAAACACTCTTTAAAGTGTTTTCGAGTCTTCAAAATGATTTTTAAAAGTTAGAGCGGATCCCAAAACTCATTTTTATATTTAAGATCTTCCTTTTTAAGGGGATTTAAATACTCGCTCAAAACCTGAGGGATCCGGCTCTGTGGTATATTTTATATTCGCAACAAGGTTGCAGTTTTGGTAAATGAATTGATTACTTACCCAACGTTCGGGAAGTAAGTCCATCTATTGAGTCGGCATAAGCAACATGGGCTCAGTGGGCATCCATGATAGTGTAAGTGGCTCAGTGGGAGTCCATCAAATGCATAAGTGGCTGAGTGGCAGTCCAGCATAAGGTCCTATTGAGACCAGGGTGATGACCAGTGGGGAATTCGTCCATCTACTAGTAGAAAAGGTTACTTATTGGTATCTTTGCCTGATGAGCGAGATACCTGGTTTATGCCAAAATTCTTTTCCTTTCCAAATTTATTGGATATTGCAACTCTGTTCATACTTTACATGACAGAGGTTTTCAGGAAATGTATAAAGAAGATGTATATGTGGATATATATATATATATATCAGAACTTAATGAAGTATATCCTAACTTCATTTCCTTTAATAATATTTCAAAGATTGAATCTATTCAAGTCTTATCTTGTGGTCTCATCAGTGGGATGAACTTTTGAAATTAATTATAACTTGAACGGTGGTAGTTCAAGTAGTATTTGGAAAAGATATAAGTATATTGGAGTATCTTGTAACTTCATCTTTTAAACTTATATCTAGTTAATAATTGTCTTATGAATGACAAAGATTTTCAGAAAAACGTTGAGACAAGGTTAGATATATTAGATCACCTTGCAACGATACTCTTTATACAGTTATAAACTAGAACTTGATGTATATTATGCATGGAAGAGGACTTCCAAGATTTTGAAAAGTATATATGTATATATATATATACTGACTATTTTGCGACTTCATCGCATCAAAATATCAAACTTGGTTCATTTCTTTTGACCAAGACTTTCATGAGTACTATGAGAAGGCTCATATATTGTTAATCATTATACATATTATTTTGGGGGGCTTGCTGCTCACCCTTGCTTTCTTCTTTCATCACACAACATCAGATAGACAAGATGAACAGGACCAAGCTCCCAATTCGCGAGCGGATAGGAAGCATTCCGCAGTTTCCTATAGGTGTTGAAGTCACTGTAGCTGAGGTAGGGAAATACTAATAGACTAGGCTTCAACTTTTGATGTACCAGATTATGTATATTTACGAATTGTAATAATGGCAAAGAAAATGTAAATTTATTCAGAAAACCTTCTAAGGTGTATTGGCAGATAATTGTGGAATAAAATGACTTGTGATTATTTTTGGATGTTCATCTCTGAGACTATAACGTGTGGTGTGTGTGTTTATTGTGGGGTCACAGTACAGAGTAGTTGATTAATTATTAAGGTTGGGTGTTACTAAGGGAAATGGAACTCGTGACAACCCGGATCCCCGACCCCGGATCTGGGGGTGTTACAGATGTGGTATCAGAGCTAAGCGTTATAAACCTCAGAGATGATGTGACGTTAAGATAATAAGTTCACTAAGATAATAAGAACTCTTGCCAAGTTCATAGTCGGGCTACCTAACGTAGTACTGACAGTTAAAACCCTTATGGGAACCCTTATAAATATCGTGATAGAAGCGTAGTTCGTTATCGTAGACGGTAGCGGGCTTCCGAACCCTGAGGTTGAGGAGCAACAATGCGATGATGTTTATTACTTATTAGAGATCAGATTATGGATCCGATAGAGCGTCCTAACGTGGGATCGGATGATGTTCATATTGAGGATATAGCGGTTGAGGATGTTGTCCTAGAAGGGATAGTGCTGAGGAGGATCCCATGGAGGATCCTGACAAGAATGAATAAAGGACCACTGAGGAATTGATGACCATGGTTAGGTCGACTACTAGAGGTAGGATTGGTCGGTCACTACCAGAGGTTCGTTCAAGTTTGTAAAGATAGTCGCCCCTTTAACGCGGCTTACTCATAAGACTGAGAAGTTCGAATAGACAGAGAAATGTGAGAACAGCTTTTAAGAACTGAAGCAAAGGTTGGTGACAGCCCCTATGTTGGCGTTGCTGGATGGAAAAAGGAGATTTTGTGATTTGTAAGTGACGCTTCATATAAGGAATTAGGGTGCTTTTATACAGAACAACAAGGTACTCGCGTACACGTCAAGATAATCGAGGTAATATGAAATTCGATATCCCCACCCATGAGCTTGGGCTCGTGGCAATAGTTTTGCCCTAAATATTGGAGGCACTACTGGTATGAATAGAAGTGCGAGATTTACATAAACCATAGGAGATCTAGTACATTTTTACGTAGAAAGAGCTCAACATACGCCAGAGGAGGCGGTTGGAGCTAATCAAGAATTATGATTGGGAGATTCTTTATCATTCGGGGAAAGCCAATGTGGTGGCTGATGCCCTTAGTAAAAAGGAGAGGCTCAAGATGATAAGGTCTTTGGGAGAGTTTATAAGAGATTTTGGAAATAGAAGTGAAGGTAACCGGAGCCGGTACCGAAAAACTGTTTGAGATTGCAATACAGTCCGAATTATCGGAAAAGAACATATTGTGCCAGAAAGAGTGATGAATGAAGCCAGAGAGCCAACAAATAGATAAGAGATTAATACCGAGAAAAATGATAAGGGAATAATGAGGTATTCCTACATAATTTGAGTTCCAAACGTTCAAGAGCTTAAAGATGAACTCTTAGATGAAAGCTAGTTTGAGGAATAAGATTTAGAGCAAACCCTGAACGTGATAGTCAGGGAGGTCGCCATCAAGATAGAAGGAACCCATAACATAATGAAGTGGAAAATGAGGATTTAAAATATGTAGGATGACCCCGATTATGGGGAGGATGAGAAAACATTTTATACTAAGGAAACAGAAAGTTGAGAAAGGAAAGGAGACTCAAGACGGTACTCCTATACGGCAATTCATGGACCTGTCTGAAAAGAACTTAGACTATTATCCCCAACCACCACCTTGAGGAAACAATGCAGTAGGAAATTCTTTTAGGACCTTTAAGTCTCTAAGCTCTCAGAGTTCCAAGGAACAGGTTGACCTAGTCGAGGCGAGAGCCTGGCTAAAGGAAATAGAGGAATCAATTGAGATTCTAAATGATTGACGAATCACAAAAGACTGTTTTTGTCACTTACCCTCCTAAAAGAGAGGCCACCCGCCGGTGAAAGGCCAAGGAAGGCACGGAGCAAGAGATTATAATAAACTGATTAAAGTTCAGTCAATTGTTTTCATGAAGGTACTTCCCAAAGTTATGGAGATAGTGTAAAAGCTTTAGAGCCAGAACAAAGGCGTACGAGTATGATGAATTGTGAATCTAAGTTGTAAAAAGTTGTCAAGATTCGTTCTAAGGACACAAATCCAGAATGACGGGATGTTTGAAATCAATGCTTATGTTGTGTTGGTTCATGAAATAATGATAAGAGAAGGGAAAATTAAAAGAAATTGAAGTGGAAAGGATTATAACGGCAATAAAGTTTGAGGAATGATAAGGGAGTTGGGTATGAGGAAACCCTAAAGACTCGTAGCAATAGAAATAGAAAAGTATGTAATCGTCAGGATGAGGGTGATTCACCATGAGTTAAATTGATGGTGGAACGCATAAGAGATACATATATTTTATTCCCTGTAAGTTGGGAGGATCCGAGGAAACCTTGAGATAGTTCGAAGGATGAAAAATAAAATGCGGATAGACTGAGGAGACAAGGGAGTAAGAAATTAGGAAAAATTGAATGAAGGAAGTGACCTTCAAGAATGTGAAGTGTAAGACCGGTGGCTTGTTACCCAGAAAGGTAAACGCCAGGTATGAGAGGTATCCCAACATTGAGATGACTGTTGAGATAAACAACAAAAGTAAATAAGGAATTATTAAGAAGAAGTTCACGTTGAACATGACCAATATCTTCCAGAACATCCATGTTATCATTACCAAATCAGGAAAGAAAAGCGGATGACCATTGTTATCTTTTGGAGGCCATATGGATTGACCTCGATTTGAATAAGGATGCTATTATGAAGTTAGGTATAGACTATCGAGGTGGGAATGATGAATAAGATAATCTATCAAGGATATATGACTTGATTTATCCATGGAAGGATGCAGGTACCTCTTAAAGGTGGAATTAAGGATAGAACATTGGTAACTTAAAATGAATCCTAGGGGACTGCATAAAGGTTGGCATGTCACCCTTAATAGGGATAATATGAGTTTTGACAGTATGATTGGGAAAGGGTTAAGGTAACAACAACCTTTAAGAATCAGTGGAGAAATTTTCAGAAGAATATAGATAATGGTTCTAGTATTAGTAAATGGTATTGTGATATGCCCTGTATCTAGGGAATACAGGAGGAACGATTGAAGGATAACCTTAGAGGTTTTACAAGGAGAAAGGTAATATTCAAAATTCTTAAGAATAGAAATGTTGATAAAGGGAATATGACGTAATTATAATGATGCAAAGTGGGGCACGTGTTAAACCACGAGAAAGTATGGATCGAACCAGTAAAGGTCGAAATTGTTCCGGGCAATTAGGACCTAAGATAAAAGATGTTCTAAGTATGATTGAGAGTCAGTCGTGACAGTGATTAACCTCTAAAGACTGAGGCAATAACTTATGGAAAAATGGTGATATTTTTTTTACTCATTAGATTTTAAGGAAAACATCTTCACATAAGCTGTGATTGAAATGAGGTAGAAAATTATTTGGAGGTGGTTAAAATGACATTGACTGTAAGGAAATTTTACTATCAGGAAAGGCCAAAGAGGTGGCCGACACTTTAAAGGTAAGAGGATAATTATAAGCGCTTGTGCCAAAAGAATACAGTGATGATGGTTAAAGATGTGAAGGTTGTATTATGGTTTGGAAGATTGACATTCCTTCTGATGACTGTGCAATACCCAACCGTAATAGTAGTTGGTAAAGGTTTAATTCGTGTAATCGCCATGAGCGGGCTATCTATCTTAGAAGGTACTATCTTGAGAATGAGCCTGGACCATGTTTCAAAAGGACTAAACGAACCTTTGAGTTAAGTCTTCTATCGAAGGCATATGATTAAGAATGGTATTAACCTGCTATCGTTGCTTTGATTGAAACTCTTCTGCAATTTTATCTGCTTCATGTCATGTATGTATGTCAGGATCAAGAGTGTTCTTCATGAATCAGGAATGGTGATTATGTTACCTCCTTAGAAGGATTTGATACGACATGTATGGACTCCGTATGGTTAGATATTAAGATTTCATGGAAAGTGAATGACGATAGTAGGTCAGTGGTGGACCATAGTAATGCAGCAATGATTTTGCGAGTAATGAGCTGATTACAACCGTGAGAGTTGTATTGGAATGGATGTTGAGATTGAGTACCACTAAGCGGGTCGTGGTAGGGTATAAGTTATCATTGATAGACTAATTAAGTAGAGTATCTACCTACGGAATATTTATTCTTTCTTACCAATAGAGAGTCGTATTATTATACGAGGAAGGTTACGGTGCAAGCATAGAATTCAAGTAACGATGATGTCTAGAATGAGATCCCAGGTTCGATTTTCGATATCGAAGAAGTTTCAAAGGTGATTGTGTATAAGCTCGAGGAAGAGCATGGGTCCATAGAATGATGGACGAAATAGCAAAAATATTTAGGCATGTGAAATACGATGCTATAATACTTGATGTTGATATAAATACATATATGTTTTGTTCTCCTATGACAAACCTCTATAGTTCAGAGGTAGGTTCCAAGCCAGATATTTTGTGGCAGTATATTTTTTTTATATATACAATTCTCTTCAGTTCGTTCTTTTCTCTTCTTTTCATTTCATGTAAGCTGAGAAGAACAACCCTTCCAGAAGGGGAGGTATTGCCGAATGACTATCTATCTGTGTGATAGAAGCCTAGTAGGATACCATCTATTGTTTAATTGATTGTCAAGTACTAAAGGCTGGCCACCTTCTGTACTAACTATGCGATATAACAAGTGTTCATGATCATAGTGATCTCTCAACAAATTCCTTTACTTCTATATGATTGATCAAACTTTGGGAAATAGAAACAGCTGAAAAAGGAGTAGTAAAGTTGTGGTAGTATTCGGAATAGAAACACATTCGTGATACTAAGGTTGATGTGGTTATTAAAAGGTTATAGAACGCTAGCGAGCAAAAGTATAACCCGTATAATATTAGGAACGGAAGGTAGTAGCGATTACGAACTGGAAAAGAATGGGTATTGAGAAGCAAAAGTTCTAATGCTAAAAGCTATAATGAGAGTCTGTGCAATAGACTTGAAAGAATTTGGAATGATCACCTAACACGGATTGAGTTTTCTTACGACAATAGATCATATTTCAGTATTGAGATATCGCCTTATGAGATCCTTGAGGGAAGACAATGTCGATCTCCCTTATATTAGGATGAAGTTGTAGAGCGCAAGATGCTCGGACCCGCAGTAGTCCAAAGGGCCAGGGATATAATAGATCTAATCAGAGGACGGCTGGTAGTAACCCAAGATGGACATAAGAAGTATGTTGATTTGACACGAAATGACAAAGAATAGGAAGTAGGGGACCTAATGTTGTTAAAGGTATCCCCTTGGAAACCCTTGGAAAGGATTGATGAGAATCGGAAAGAAAGGAAAGCTAAGTCCACAATTTGTCGGACCCTTGGATATATTAAGAAGTATTGGGAAGTTAGCGTATGAGCTAGCCTTACCCCAGAACATGTAGCAAGTCATAACGTGTTTCACGTATCAATGTTAAGGAAGTGTAATTCGGATGCCAGATAAATAGGGGCATATGAGCGCATAGACATGCAACCAGACGTAACCTATATGGAGCAACCAGGAAGGGTTATAGAGTGAAAAGGAACAAGTACTTAGGAGAAGGGTTATCAAACTAGGCGGAGTTTGGTGGTAGGACCACAATGTGGGAAAATTTACTCGAGAGTTAGAAAGTGCAATGCTAAGAGAGTATCCCTATTCATTTTCTATCTGATTCCGGGACGGAATCCTTTTAAGGAGGGGAGACTGTAATAACCCCAATTTTTGGAAATTTTTGAAACCCTTATGAATAGTGCTTTTGCTGAATGAGAAAACTTTTCATGCCACACTATGTAGGGGTTCTGATATGGATATTCTGAGATTTTATTAGTACTTTATATGGGATATAAGTGTATGTAAAGATCGTCAGAATCCAAATCCGAACACTTTGATTTTTCCCGGAAATCCACTAGGTACGGAAATAATTGAGTATAAGGTAACAGGATAAAAAGGATTTAAATTAAAGGATTATAAGAGAGGATCATAAAAGGAATATAATATATTGAGAAAGGTTAAGGGAACCTAAGTAATAAGATCCCGGGTATGATCCCTCAAACGATAAACGAAAACGAAAGTTAAGCGAACCGTATAACAGATCAGCGGTCATTAGGCAAACAATTAGAAGCTAATCAAAGAGATTAGAAGGGATGATGACATAACAATGTGACATAAGCATGACATAAGGGGAAGGAGATGTGGTTGATTTTTAACCACACAAAATCAAGGGCAACTAGGTAATTTACTAAAACAAGACAAAAAGCAACCAACCAAGCCAAAACATTTCATTTTCATCAAAAAACACAAAACCCCCATTTTCTTCTTCAAGCTCTCGGCCTCTTTTCTTAAAAAATGAAAGTCCAAGCTCCTCCACTTGCTATTTTACAAGGTAATTATCCTAGCTTCTCCTAGTTAAGTTACATACTTCCTATAAGTTTAAGCTTCTAATTCCAAGCCAATCTTTTTCTAGAAATCAAGGAAGAAGATGGTGAATAGTACTTTCTTGAAATTCATTTTTGTGTTCTTAATTTCTTTGAAAGAACAAGCTTGTAGGAGGTTAGATTAAGGCTTCCATGGGCATTCCAAGGATCTTTCATGGATTAAAAGCTTCAAGGAAGGTGTTAGATATATTTGATAATGTCATGGCTAATATGTTTTATGTTTAGATTTCAGATCTTATTTGAACAGAACAAATCAGTACTTAACTGATCAGTACTTATACTGAACGTCAGAACTTAAGGGATATCAGTACTTATGTTATCAGGAGATAAGCATCAGGAGATAGATATCAGAACTTAAGTGCTGAAGGACGATCAGATAAGGACAGTAGCTGATTAAAGTTAAGAAGATCAAGATAAACATAAGAAGAGATATGCATGAAGAAGGAATTCCGTAAAGAATGGAATACTTGGAAGGAAAGATATCTGATTGATATATATTAGGAAGCAGAATTATATTCCATATCAATTAGCGATTATCTTGTAACTGTGTAATATATAAACACAGACATAGGGTTTACACTATAAGTGTTATCATTATCGAGAATATTATTTACTGTAACCCTAGCAGCTCTCGTGATATTTTGTTCATCACTGAGAGATAACAGTTCCAGATTGTAACAGAGTTTATTGTTTCAATAAAGTTTGTTTTCTGTTACATAAGTTCTTGAAGTTTGATTTGGTTGTAATAAACACTGTATTCACCCCCTCTACAGTGAAAGTGTGACCTAACAAGTGGTATCAGAGCCTTCTGTTAACACACATACAGTTAAAGATCCAAACACAATCATGTCTGACACAGAAACTCCAACTAAGCCTACCAAAACTGAGGAATCGTCAAAGACATCAACTCAGAGTCGATATGAGACTATCAGAGTTCCCATATTGAGACCATCTGAATATCCCATATGGAAGGTAAGGATGACCATGTTTCTGGAAGCAACAGATCCAGAATACCTTGATAGAATCAAGGAAGGGCCTCACAAACCTACCAAGCTCGCTGTTGTAGTTGCAGGTGAAGCAGCAAAGACCGTACCAAAGGAAAAGAGTGATTACACTGCTGAAGATATAGCATCTATTGCTAAGGATGCCAAGGTACGACACTTATTGCATAGTGCCATTGATAATGTAATGTCAAATAGGGTAATCAACTGCAAGACTGCTAAGGAGATATGGGATGCACTGGAGACAAGGTGTCAAGGAACTGAAACAGTTAAGAAGAACAGGAAGACAATACTCACTCAAGAGTATGAACACTTTGACTCTAGGACTAATGAGTCATTGACTGATGTATATGATAGATTTGTCAAACTCTTGAATGACTTGTCATTGGTTAATAAGGAGTATGATCTTGAAGATACAAACCTTAAATTCCTGTTAGCTCTTCCTGAATGTTGGGATTTGAAGGCAACAACAATAAGAGACAACTACAATCTTGATGAAACAACTCTTGATGAAATCTATGGAATGCTCAAGACTCATGAACTTGAGATGGAACAAAGAAGCAAGAGGAAAGGAGGAAAGTCAAGGACGGTTGCTCTCAAGGCTGAAGAGGAATCCCCCAAACCACCTTCCTCAAAGAAAGACAAGGGTAAAGCTCTTATCATAAAGTCTGATACTGAGTCATCAAGTTCTGAGAGTAATGATGACTCAGATTCTGAAAGCTTGCCTGAAACTGATGCTGATGAGGAGATGATGAAGCTGTGTGCTCTTATGGTGAAGGGAATCACAAAGATTGCATACAGGAAGTTCAGGAAGGGAAAGAAGTTTTCCAGGAAAGGCATAAGTTCTGATAAGAAGAATTTCAGAAGATCTGAAGCAAGAGGAGGAAAGTCTGACAGAGGAGATTACGCTAATGTTAAATGTTATAATTGTGGTGAAAAAGGCCACATATCTCCTGATTGCAAGAAGACCAAGAGTGACAAAGGCAAAGCTCTTGTCACAAAGCAGAAAAGCTGGACAGACACCTCAGACTCTGAAAGTGAGGAGAACTATGCATTGATGGCAAATGCTGATAAACAAAGTTCTGAGAGCAGTTCTGAAGCTGCTGAAACAAAGGTACCTCAGACTACTTATGCTTTTCATACTGATGATATTAATGAGTTGAGAAGATATCTTAAAACCATGTTTGTTAGTTATAGAGATCAAACTTTAACATGTGAAAGATTAACTTCTGAAAATCTTGCTTTTAGGAAAAGAAATGATTTCTTAGAAAAAGAGTTAGTCATGTTCCATCAAACTCAGAAGGATAGAGATGATGCTTTTTATGTTAGGGATGAAGTGCTAAAAATGAATGAATCTCTAAAAACTGAGTTAGAAAAGGATAGAGAGATTATCAGAACTTGGACTAACTCTGGCAAAACAACTCAAAATTTGCTAAGCAGTGGAAACTGGAAAGAGGGCTTAGGTTATGGAGAAAATAAAAATGAAAAAGGAACTGTAGAAATTAAGCCTGTTGATAAGCAAAAGCCGAAGTTAAAACCTGTTAAGTTTGTAACTGAAAAATCTGAAAATGAGAAATCAGAAGTTAAAAAGGAATTAGCTTCTGACAAACTAAAACAGGAAAAGACAGCTGAAGTTAACATAGGCTTAATGACAAAGAAGCAGCTTAAGCATAAGCTGAAAGATGTTAAGAATGCAAACAAGGTAAAATCACCTAGGAAAAACAGGAATGGAAAGGAAGGTGTGAATAAAAGCAATAACTATAAATCTGTTCCTGATGCTCCTAGGAAAGCGTGTCATAACTGTGGAAGTTCTAACCATCTGGCTTCTTTTTGCAGGAAGAATAAGAATATTAACTCCTTATCTACAAAATCAGGAGTTAAGAGTCAGTCTGTTAGATACAAACCACAAGATCCTTGTTTTCATTGTGGTAGTTTATGGCATTCCATTTATACTTGTAAGGAATATCATAGTTTGTACTATGATTATTATCAAATAAAACCTTCTTTAAAGAAAGTTTCTGTTGTTCCTTCTAGTGTAAGTTCTGATTCAAAGTCTGGTAGTATAAGTTCTGATAAGAAAACTGTTAACATAAAATCTGATGCTAAATCCGCTGCAAATGTTAACAAACCTAAAAAGGCCAAAGGATCCAAGCAAGTCTGGGTCCTTAAAACTAATAATTAGTGGTCTTTTTGATTGCAGGGCAACAGGAAAAATATTTTAGTTCTGGACAGTGGATGTTCAGGACATATGACTGGAAATAAGGCCCTGCTATCAGACTTTGTGGAGAAAGCTGGCCCAAGTGTTTCTTATGGAGATGGCAACATTGGAAAAACTTTGGGATATGGCAATATCAATCTTGGGAATGTCATCATTAAAGATGTAGCTCTGGTCTCAGGACTTAAACACAACTTACTGAGTATAAGTCAAATCTGTGACAGAGGTTATCATGTTGATTTCTTTGCAGAACATTGTGAAATAGTTAGTAAATCTAAAGAAAAAATTGTTCTGAAGGGATTCAGGCGTGGTAACATTTATGAAGCTAAGCTTTCAACAAGTTCTGATGGTTCTGCAATCTGTTTAGTGAGTAGAGCCTCAACTGAAGAAAGCTGGAATTGGCACAAGAAACTCTCTCATTTAAACTTCAACAAGATAAATGAACTGATCAAGAAAGATCTTGTGAGAGGACTGCCAAAATCAGTGTTTGTTCCTGATGGTCTTTGTGACTCATGTCAGAAGGCTAAACAAAGAAAATCTTCATTCAAGAGCAAGACTGAATCATCAATTCTTGAGCCTTATTATCTACTTCATGTTGATCTATTTGGTCCAGTGAATGTCATGTCTATTGCAAAGAAGAAATATGCGTTGGTCATAGTAGATGAGTTCACCAGATACACATGGGTGTATTTCTTGCACACAAAAAGTGAAACTGCATCTATCCTGATTGATCATGTCAAACATCTGGATAAATTGATCAAAGATTCTGTGAAAATTTTGAGGAGTGATAATGGCACTGAATTCAAGAATCTGAAAATGGAAGAGTTCTGCAAAAATCATGGAATAAAGCAGGAATTTTCTGCTCCTGGAACTCCACAGCAAAATGGAGTTGTTGAAAGGAAGAATAGAACTCTCATTGAAGCTGCACGAACAATGCTTGAAGAAGCAAAGCTTCCAACCTATTTCTGGGCTGAAGCTGTGCAGACTGCTTGTTTTACTCAAAATGCAACACTCATTAACAAGCATGGAAAAACACCATATGAGATGGTGAAGAACAAGAAACCAAATCTCAAATACTTTCATGTATTTGGATGTAAGTGTTTTGTTCTCAAGACTCATCCTGAACAGCTATCCAAGTTTGATCTAAAAGCTGATGAGGGAATCTTTGTTGGATATCCACTTTCTACAAAAGCCTTCAGAGTCTATAATTTGAGAACAAAAGTGGTCATGGAATCTATCAATGTCTCTTTTGATGACAAGAAGATCACTGGACTTGAAGATTGCATTGATCATGATCAGCTGAGATTTGAAAATGAAGATTCATATTCTGATACCTCAAGTCCTGAAAGTCTAAGTCCTGATACTGTAAATTCTGATGGATTAAACTCTGATGTTATTGAAACTGTGGTGACTACGTCAAAGGAAGATGCACCAATGCAGGGGGAGCATACTCAAGATATTATCACATCTCAAGAAGCATCAGAACATACATCTGGCTCTTCAAATTCTGATTCGTCAAGTTCTGATAAGCCAAGTACTGACAGTAATGAAAATCTAAATACTGAAGGATCCAACTCAGAAAGCATAGTTTCAGGGGGAGCATCAGAAAATGAAACCGAAGACAGCATGAATCATGGGGGAGCATCCAGTTCTAGAGAAAATCTTCCATCTGCAAGGAAGTGGACAAAATCACATACACCTGATTTGATAATTGGAAATCCTGAGGCAGGTGTCAGAACTAGAACAGGTACTTCGAATGAATGTCTTTACAATTCTTTTCTCTCTCAGTCTGAGCCAAAGAAAGTGGAAGAAGCTCTTCAAGATGCTGATTGGGTGCAAGCAATGCAGGAAGAGTTGAATGAATTTGAAAGAAACAAAGTCTGGACCTTAGTGCCAAGACCTAAGAATAGATCGGTTGTTGGTACAAAGTGGGTATTCAGAAACAAAACTGACAGTGATGGCATAATTGTAAGGAACAAGGCAAGGCTGGTTGCAAAAGGATATTCTCAACAGGAGGGAGTTGACTATGATGAAACATTTGCGCCAGTTGCTAGGTTAGAAGCCATAAGGATATTCATGGCTTATGCTGCTCACAAAAAGTTTACTGTCTTTCAAATGGATGTGAAAAGTGCTTTTCTCAATGGAGAATTGGAAGAGGAAGTATATGTTGAACAACCTCCAGGCTTTGTAGATTCCAAACATCCAGATTATGTCTACAGGCTTGATAAAGCACTTTATGGACTTAAGCAAGCTCCTAGAGCATGGTATGAGACTTTAGCTCAGTTTCTTCTGGAAAGTGGATTCAACAGAGGAACTATTGACAAAACACTGTTCTATCTCAACCATGGCAAGGACTTACTTTTGATCCAGATTTATGTTGATGATATTATTTTTGGGTCTCCAAATGACAAACTTTGCAAAAAGTTTGCCAAACTAATGCAGTCAAGATATCAGATGAGTATGATGGGAGAACTTAGTTATTTTCTGGGCCTTCAAGTCAAGCAGAGTGAAGAAGGAACTTTTATTTGTCAATCTAAGTATACCAGAAACTTGCTGAAGAAATTTGTCTGATACATATCTCTTAACTCTAATAAGTGATATATCTGTTTAAGTAATCATTCGATCCTATGAGGATAATTGTGCTAGATACTGACCTACTAGTCTTCAATAAACAAATGATCCCATGAAAGAAGTAATTATTTCTGTGGAAATCTTATGACACAAGCAAATTCTGATACTTGAGCTTAGTTTAGTTTACTTTATTCATCTTATTACTAAGTCCAAAATTAGAATAATGCTACTCATCTGTTTAAGTTCTGATTCTAGTAAAACTGCTGAATGTACTAAGTGCTGATAAACCTCACTTATCAAAAGAAAAATAAAAAAAAAATCAAAGAATAATATCAGGTACTCCTTTGAGATCTAGAGTAAAAATGTGAATGGGACGACCCAAGTGCATAGCTGGTATTAAGTAAATATGCATTAGAAAAGCAAAATATTTTTCTTGGTGACTGTTCACACTCTATGATTACTGGAGAAATACTCTGATAATAGCATAAATTCTGATAAGCAGTCGTGACTCACTTACACTGAGAAGCCACTGTAAAAGAGAATTTTAAAGATGCATAAAATTAGCACAAAAACAGTTGAGGTGGACTCATGCATGAACTCATTTATCAGTAGGTTTCAGGATAATGACAGCTCTTTAGCAAAATTTTAATTATGACTTATTTCTAAGATGTACTGAAGTAAATCAGACTTTACTCTTTATTAGTTATTTAGCTTAATGCACACACAAATCACTCCATATGAATGATGAAATTTTTGTGGTGGTCTATGTTCTTTTAGACAAACAGTCACTGTGTCCCTTTGCACAAATTCTGAGGACACGTTCTAGTTATATGGTCTGATGATTAAGTCCTGAAGACTATAACTCAGAACTTGTATGAAAACTTACTAAGATAGATATTCCTTGTTCGAGTTAAGACATTATGTTCTGATGACTGTTAAGTTCTGGTATAGGTCTAAGTTCTGATTTTTCAGTCTAACCCTTTACTTGACTTATCTGTGAGTAAAATTTGGTAACAGTCTCAGATTAATTTCGAAATGTTGAAGTGGAAGATTAATAGTCTATGGTTAAAACATAATGGCACTCGTCCTTGAACAGTTCACTCTTGTTACATGTGCACATTCCTTTTCCAATGACTATTATTCTTTTTCAAGTCTAGGGAGACGAGGTAGACTTAACTCTATCTGTCAGCATTAAATATCTTCGCGTCTCCTGGCATTCTCTTGCCTATATAATCAGCCACTTCACTTTAGCCCTTTCATCAATTTTTCTCACAATCTTAACTTCATATTCTTTTTCAAAAGCATCATGGTTCGATACAACATGTTTTTGAATTACCAAAATTTTCATATGGAGCTACGCTGCGCCGACTGGCAGCAGGAGTGGCATGTAACTGCCATTCCTGAAGAGATATGGGGCTCTGTCCCACAGGCGGTGCTGAACCAACTTCTGTTCTTCGAGATGGACTACCAGCTTCATCTTGATCGATTGGAGGCGGAACGGCGGGAAGCTATCCATCAGCAAGAGCGAATCATTCGACTCGCTATCTTGTTTGTCGAAGATAGGAAGAGGAAGATGACTTAATCTCGTCTTCTTCCTGTTCTTCTTCATCCTCAGCTTTGTCAGGCTTCTTAGCTAGGACTAAGGCTGTTGATGTTAGATTTAGAAGCTTAGGACAAGAATGTAACAGTTCTGATGTAATTTCAATTTCATCAATGTATTATTTTGATATATTAATGGAATTTGTTTTAAGTCTTATGATCTTGTCTCTGAGAAATTTTGATATGCATTGATAAATCCTGATAAATATTCTGATGATCGTATAAATTGTGTCTGATTTTAAGTTCTGATACTGTTTTATCAGTACTAACTTAACTGATTGATTTTACTCATTCTCACACACAGTTTTTTTTTCTCGGAATATTAATATTGCAGAGTAATATATTTGAATTAGTGGGAACAGTTTCAATTTTAAATTAAAACTGATTCACCTTGATTAATGGAATCTAGGTAAGTGAAACGGTTTGTTTTTCCTTGAAAAACTGCAAGTGGGTGGTAATTATTCCTTATTTACCGTGCCCATTACTTTTTGCTTTCTCTATGTAAAACAGGTGTCAAGGTATTTCCCACTACTTTTAAATGCATGTCTGCCATGTGTCCTCAACGGTTATTTTTTGTGTATAAGTAAAAGAGAGCAAAGATTGTCAAATCTTTTATTTACAATTATATTTTATCTCTCTCTTTACTTTTAAACTCTCTCATCTTCTGACGATTTTCTTTTCAGAGGCATTTTCTCAAACACATTACAGGTTACCGTTTTCTTATCAAAACATAATGGCACCCAAGGACATTTTCTTTGATGGAGCAAAGTTTGTTCCTAATAACTTCTCTGCGATACTACACACTACAGAGGCACCCTCTGAATTTCATTTTATTCAAGACTTTCTCACAAGTTCTGATATTGGGTTTGCTCTAACTGAGCCTACATCAATTTCTGGGGTTCAAGTACTGGAGTTTTGGAGGAGTGGAGTATATGACAATGGTGGTGCTCACGGGTCCCCAAGTTTAATATTTTCATCAAGGGAAAATGAGTATGTTGTGACTCTGTCTATGGTTAGACAGGCATTACAGCTTCCTGAGGACTGTGTTTATTCTACTGTTGATGACTCAGTTCTTCAAAATATGATGGTTAGTCTGGGATATGAAGGGACATTGACCAAGCTTGGACAGTTGAAGAGATCCTTCATACGGAGGGAATGGAGTTTCTTCTTTGATTGCATTACCAAAGCTTTCGCCAACAAATGTACAAATTTTGATGCAATTCCCATATTCAGCCAACAAATCGGGTATGCACTTCTAAATCACACTGATTTTGATTATGCACGTGCAGTTTTGGGTTCTATTGGGGATAGGATGACAGAAGATCGCAATACTGTATATTTTGCAAGATTTTGTCAGATTATTTATAATTTTTGTTATAATTCCCCCCAAAATTTTGGTGATCTCATTCCATCTTTCAGAATAGCTAAGAGAGCTTTTACTGATTTATTATCTTCTGATAATAAAAAGGCTGTGTTAAGACCCCTCTTAATACCTTTATCTGTCAAACAAGCCTTAATCACCTATGATCCTGTTAAGTACACTGCACTTTATCCTGATGTTCAAACATCAGAACCTGGTTCATCAGCACCTACCATCTCTACTCAGCCACCTCAAACCTCTCAACCATCTCTCAGAACATATCTCAAGTCCTATGTGAAACCTATATCTTCCAAGCCAAAGAGAACAAAGACTGTTTCTCACACACCTCAGAAGAAGAGGAGGATCACCTTGAGAGATGACTCAGATTCTGAGGAACCGATTCTTTCTTCAGAACCTGTGGTAACTGCAGCTGAGAAAAAGATTTCTCAGAAGGATTCTGAACTTGGAGGATCTAAGCTTCTCAAGAGGCTTAGAAAAATGACAATTCCTGACACTTCCAAGGACTCTAAATTACCAAGGACATACCAGAAACAGAGGGCAAAAAGGCCAGTTTCAGATGATGAAGAGGAAGCAGCTAAGGAAGGGGATCAGGAATCTCTGATCTCACAAGAAAAAGAATTTGCTCCAGTTACTTCTTCTCCATCCACTCAATCTCAGGAAACTGTATCTGACAAGGCTAATTTCCCATCTGTGTCTCTTGGTCATCAAGGCACAAGTGCTGATAATGCTGATCAACACTTAGTTGTGCCTGGAGTAATTTTCTTAGAAGCTCCAACAACAACAAATCTTTTTCCAACAACTGTTATTGATGCTATTAAAACTCCGGAATTATCTAAGTCACCTTCTCTGCATCTAGACACTGATGATCAGACTTTAGGTGAGCATCATGATTTGGCTGTTGATCAGAACTTAGCATCAGATCAGCAATTAGAGGATGCTGACGCCTCCATTGCTACTCACACTGCTATTATATCAAATGATACTGATTCTATAAGTTCTGATGCTGCACATGCTGGGGATACTGGTGATGCTGCTCCAACTGCAAATACTGATGCAGCAGGTCCTTCAGGACAAATTCCTCTTTCAAAGTCTGAACTAGTAAAGAAGTATGTTACAGAGGAACCACCAGTGCCTTGGAGTGAAACTCCTGCAGGACAGGAGTGGACTAAGGAATGGAACTCAGTCTCATGTATTCCATCTGCGTTATATCTTAATGAGCACTTTACTAAAGCTGATGAAATGTTAAATTCTGATGATTTCAAAGCTCAGCTTCGTGTCACTGCATTGAGTACTAAAAATCTACAAGGTCTTCATTCAATTACTCATGCCGAAATACACAAGATTCAGGAGAACTTTACCAAACAAGAACAAGTTTGGAAACTTGATAACAAAAAGTTCTTTCAACCATCTATGGACAGGATTGCTTATATTGAGAAGACTCAAGATCGCCAACAAGCACAGATTGATAAAATTCTGCAAAATCAAGCTTCTCAGCAATCACAACTGACAGAAATCCAATCTTCAGTGGAATTGCTTATCTCTCTTCTACTTCCTACTGATGCCAAAAAGGGGGAGAAAGTGATTAAGTCCAAATGCAAGGATGACAAGACACTGCAAGGAAAGGATGATGAAAAAGATGACCAAGGAAACTCTGGAATGGGTGGAGGTCATAGTCAAAGTAAAAGATTCTCATCAAGAAATGCTGAAATTACAAGTCACAGGATAAGTTCTGATACTGGGAAGAGATTAAGTTCTGATACTGGTAAAAGAATAAATTCTGATGAACTTCTAGATCTTGATGAAGAAATGTCAAGACAGTTATTTCTTCAAGAAAATCCAGGAATGGACTTGGAAAGTTTAAAGGAAGAAGAAGCTAGACTTAAATCAGAGAAAGTCACATCTAAATCCGAAGCTTCTGGTAAAAAGTCACTTCCAAAACTGAAAGGTATTGTGATTAAAGAAAAGGCACAAACTGAAGCAACATTTGCTAAATCACAACCAAAGATAGACCCAAGATCCAAGGGTAAAGAAAAGGTTGGTGAACCTGTTAAAGTCTATGTACCTCCTGAAGATGAAGAAATTACTGATGACAAAGATAATCTTGCTCTGACTTCAAGAAAAGTTCTTAAAAAAACCTCTGACACAGCTCAAGTTGTTCAGAGTCAAGAAATTAAAAGTTCTGATATTCAAAAGAAGCAAGTAACCTCTGACACAGCTCAAGTTAACTTGATATCAGAAGGAAGATCAAATACACTCCTACCAGGATTCACTAAAGCAAAACAAACTCAACCTTTGAAGACTACTGCAAGTCGTTTTGAAGCTAGAGTAGTTACTGGAAAGGAAGCAAGAGATAAAACTGGATTGGGAAATGCTGATGAAAGAAGAGTACACAACACTACCAATGATCCAACTTCCTTGTGTGAACCAGGAATTGGAGCAACTCCTGAAAGATTAAATCAATTGGAATCTGTACAAATGGTTTACCATACCTACTTGAAGGAACACATCTTGTTGTATTTCATGACAGATGGTAGGGTTTATCATATAAGACAAAATGCCATTCCATTGAAGTATTTTGAAGAATTGGAGCATGTATTATTCTTACTTCAAGTGGATGACAGATTGACAGGGACTGCTGCAAATTATTTGAAAGAACAGATTCAGAGACAGAAAAGACTTTATTCTGTTAAGTCTGACAGCATATATGTTCCAAAGTACAGAAATCACAATGGTGATATTGTTGATATGAAGCCTAATACTGCACAGATCAGAACATATCTTGGTATTAAGGGGCTTGAATTCAATCTAGAGTCTAACAAAGCTTATGTCATAAGACTAGATCGGGAGTTGAGAAGAGCAAAGATTAATGATCTCAGAGCTGCAATATTTCAAACTGGTGAAGATACTGCAGAGCTTAAAGATGTCAAACGGAGAATGATTGATGAACTCAGATATGCTGAGAAATGTTTGTTGAAGAATTATCTCAGAACAACTCCTGACATCAGAGAGATCAGAAAATGATGAAGCCAAGTCAAAGATCTACAACTACTTAAATTCTGATGTGTATACAGACTAAAGTTGTTATCAGAAGTTGAATTGGTAAAAGCTTTAAGGACTGTAAGTTGTAGTTATCTTGTCTATTTCTCATGCATTTGTACTTAATGTTTTTGACATCATCAAATATCTGTTAAACTTGTATATTTTGATAATTTACAAGTTGGGGGAGATTGTTAGATATATTTGATAATGTCATGGCTAATATGTTTTATGTTTAGATTTCAGATCTTATTTGAACAGAACAAATCAGTACTTAACTGATCAGTACTTATACTGAACGTCAGAACTTAAGGGATATCAGTACTTATGTTATCAGGAGATAAGCATCAGGAGATAGATATCAGAACTTAAGTGCTGAAGGACGATCAGATAAGGACAGTAGCTGATTAAAGTTAAGAAGATCAAGATAAACATAAGAAGAGATATGCATGAAGAAGGAATTCCGTAAAGAATGGAATACTTGGAAGGAAAGATATCTGATTGATATATATTAGGAAGCAGAATTATATTCCATATCAATTAGCGATTATCTTGTAACTGTGTAATATATAAACACAGACATAGGGTTTACACTATAAGTGTTATCATTATCGAGAATATTATTTACTATAACCCTAGCAGCTCTCGTGATATTTTGTTCATCACTGAGAGATAACAGTTCCAGATTGTAACAGAGTTTATTGTTTCAATAAAGTTTGTTTTCTGTTACATAAGTTCTTGAAGTTTGATTTGGTTGTAATAAACACTGTATTCACCCCCTCTACAGTGAAAGTGTGACCTAACAGAAGGTATAACTCTTCATGATCTTAGTTTTAAGTTTTGTTGTTTAGATTTCCTAATGTTAAGATGATGGGTTAGTGTAATGGGTTTGTAATCATGTTTAAAGTTTGTTATGAGTAGTTTAGTTGGTGAGAGGCATGATTATTGGGTGTTTAGAGATGGGTTGATTTTGTGATATCTTTGGAGTTGGAAATCTTGGTTATTAGTTAATGAACCTAAGTAAAGCTTTTAGTTCATGTGGGGAATAAGTATAAATTGTTAATGTGGAGTTGTTGGGGCTGTTATGATTTAGTTTGGATGGAGTTTTTATTGGGTTGTGATTGTGGGTTGAATTGTGGTTGATTTGGAATGGTTTAATTTGGGAAATCGCGTAAACATAGCCGTCGTAACGTCCGATTTTCTTTAGACTGTTTTTGTGCATAACATTAGGACCCGAGAACCCCCTGCTAGATGTTGACCATTGCCATGTCTAGATAGCTCATGTTACGAGCTTCGTTTTGATATGTAGTTCGTTCGATTCCGATGCACGGTTTAGGAGAAACGACCGTTTCAAGTAACGGCGTTTCGCGAATGAAACATTTCCCCTCGCCTTACTTTGAAACATAGGTTAAAGACCTTAAAGGACTAATTGAAGTATGAAACATTTATGTAAGGTGTAATAGGCAGTTGGTAAGACACTCGCGAAGGAATCGCCTTAAAACTCGTAATGGTTAAATTATTAAAAATGGTGGAGCCGAGGGTACTCGAGTGACTTAAGAGAATTAGTAAGCGCAAAACAAGCGTTAGAGTCTAAGTTAGTTAAAGTATAGATTTACAAGTGACTTTGGTTTAATTCCAACTTACTTGTTGTTTATAGGTTACCAGACTCATCCCGAGCCATTCGTAACCCCTAGTCGCTCAGGCAAGTTTTCTACCCGTTATAACTGTTGTTGTGATGTATATATGTATATGCATTATCTTGCGATAGATGCATGTTGGTTAATTAGCAAATGTTGCAATATATTGAAGCATGCTGCTATGGTATATATATGCATGCCTGTTTCGTATTCTTTCCATATATATTTGTTGATTCAGTTGAAAATACCTATGCTAGAGGATAGCAGTATTTTGCATATACCCTTATTATAAGGACCCAAAAGGTGAAAACATTTTCTAAAACCGGGAGTCGAGGATCCCGAGTAGATTTTGTATATATGTATATATATATATATATTTATATATATATATATGGTTATAGTTTTCAAAACTATTAATCGAATAAGGTTTATTCGATAACTTTATTTTTTTTAATGAATATTATTATGAATATTCATTCGAGGGCTTATGACTTCTTTATTTTATTAAATGAATATTATTTGAATATTCATTCGAGGGCTTATGACTCTTTATATTATTTATTGAATATTATTTCGAATATTATTCGAGGGCTTATGACTCTTTTATATTATTATTGGATATTACTTGGATATTCATTTGAGGATGTATGACTCCTTTTTTTTTATGAATATTATTTATAATATTCATTCGAGGTATTATGACTCCGCTTATTACTGCAATATATTCTTTATTTTATTAAAGAATAAGGTGTCGATAATCAAACTTATCTTGATTATTCAAATAAAGATAGTACTTTCGTATAAGTATATCTTTGGTTATTTAATAGTCATTTCAAGTATAAATTTTACAACTTCTACCTCAATTATTTGTATAAAGATTATTCTTAATGGGAATATTATTTGAATATTAATATTCAGATATTTTCTAATATATTGGGACTGATTTACTTTATTAAATCAGCATTACTCCAAACACTCTTTAAAGTGTTTTCGAGTCTTTAAAATGATTTTTAAAAGTTAGAGCGGATTCCAAAACTCATTTTTATATATTTAAGATCTTTCTTTTAAAGGGGATTTAAATACTCGCTCAAAACCAGAGGGATCCGGCTCTGTGGTGTATTTTATATTCGCAACGAGGTTGCTGTTTTGATAAATGAATTGATTACTTACCCAAGGTTCGGGAAGTAAGTCCATCTATTGAGACGGCATAAGCAACATGGGCTCAGTGGGCGTCCATGAAAGTGTAAGTGGCTCAGTGGGAGTCCATCAAATGCGTAAGTGGCTGAGTGGCAGTCCAGCATAAGGTCCTATTGCGGCCAGGGTGATGACCAGTGGGGAATTCGTCCATCTACTAGTAGAAAAGGTTACTTATTGGTATCTTTGCCTGATCAGCAAGATATCAGGTTTATGCCAAGGTTTTCTCCTTTCCAAATTCATTGCATATTGCAACTCTGTTTATAATTTTCATAACAGAGGTTTTCAAGGACTGTATGAAATGTATATATATAGGTGTATATATATATCAGGACTTAATGAAGTATCTCGTAACTTTATTATTTATAATGATGTTCAAAGATTGAATCTATTCAAATCTTGTCTTGTAGTCTCATCTATGTGATGAACTTTTGAAACTAATTATAACTTGAACGGTGGTAGTTCAAGTAGTATTTGGAAAAGATATAAGTATATTGGAGTATCTTGTAACTTCATCTTTTAAACTTATATCTAGCAAATGATTATCTTATGCATGTCAAAGATTTTCAGAAAAACGTTGAGACAAGGTTAGATATATGAGATCACCTTGCAACGATAGTTTTATACAATTATAAACTGGAACTCTGTGTATATTATGCATGGAAGAGGACATCCAAGATTTTGAAAAGTATATATGTATATATACTGAATATTTTGCGACTTCATCGCATTAAGATATCAAACTTGGTCCATTTCTTTTGACCAAGACTTTCATGAGTACTATGAGAAGGCTCATATATAGTTAATCATTATACATATTATTTCGGTGGGCTTGCTGCTCACCCTTGCTTTCTTCTTTTATCACACAACAACAGATAGAAAAGATGAACAGGACCAAGCTCCCAATTCGCGAGCGGATACGAAACGTTCCGCAGTTTCCTATAGGCGTTGATGTCGCTGTAGCTGAGGTAGGAACTACCAATAGGCTAGGCTTTCAACTTTTGATGTACTAGACTTATGTATCTTTATCAATTGTAATAATGGCAAAGAAATATAAATCTATTCAGAAACCCTTTTAAGGTGTAATGGCATATAATTTTGGAATAAAATGATTCGTGTTGAACTATGCCTTATGGAAAATGCTGATAGCAGTTTTGATGCTTCTAAACTAGAGGTACCTCTATCAACTCTTGCTTTAAATACATAAGATATTACTGAGTTGAGATTATTTCTGAAAAACATTTATATTAGCTATAAAGATCAGACTTTAGAGAATGAAAGATTAAAATCTGAAAATCTAAAGTACAAAAATAGAAATAGCTATCTTGAAGAAGAGTTACTCAAGATGAACACTATTCAGACAGAGAGAGATAATGCTGTGTATGTTAAGAATGAATTGCTTAAACAGAATGATTATCTAAAAACTGAATTAGAAAAAGAAAGAGAAATCATCAGGACTTGGACTAACTCTGGAAAAACAACTCAGAATATTCTAAGTAGTGGAAACTGGAAAGAGGGGTTAGGTTATAAAGATGGTAAAAGTGAGAAAGGGACTTTGCCAATTAAGCCAACTGCTATCAAATAGACTGTAAAGCCAAAGGTAAATCCTGTTAAATTTGTTGCAAAAACTGTTGTGTCTGATTTTGAAGAGATGAAAGACTCTAAAACAGAAGTCAAAGAAAAGTCAACTTCTGACAAATTAAAACAGGATAAACCAGCTTTGGTAAACATTGGCTTAATGACAAAGAAGCAGCTTAAGTGTAAGCTGAAAGAGATTAAAAATATGAACAAGTTAAAGGAAGCTAGGAAAAATAGGAATGGAAAGGAAGGAAACTCTAACCATCGTGCTTCTTTTTGCAGGAAAAATAAAGATATAAACTCTTTACCTCCTAGATCAGGAGTTAAGAGTCAGTCTGTTAGGTTTAAACCACAAAATCCTTGTTTTCATTGTGGTAGTTTATGGAATTCTATTTATACTTGTAAGGAATATCATAGTTTTACTATGATTATTATGAAATAAAACCTTCTTTAAAGAAAGTTAGTGTAATTCCTTCTAGTGTAAATTCTGATGCAAAGTATGATATAAAGTCTGATAAAAAGTATGTTAGCATAAACTCTGAAACTAAATCCGCTGCAAATGCTAACAAACTTAACAAGGACAAAGAATACAAGCAAGTCTGGGTCCTTAAAACTAATCAATAGTGGTCTTTGTGATTGCAGGGAAATAGGAAAAAACATCCTGGTTCTGGACAGTGGATGTTCAGGACATATGACTGAAAATAAAGCCCTTCTATCAGACTTTATGGAGAAAGCTGGACCAGGAGTTTCTTATGGAGATGGCAACATGGGAAAGACTCTGGGATATGGAAATATCAATCTTGGGAATGTCATAATTGAAACAGCAGCTCTTGTCTCAGGACTTAAACTCAATCTTCTAAGTGTGAGTCAAATCTGTGAAAGAGTTTATCATGTGGATTTCTTTGAAAAACACTGTGAAGTTGTAAGTAATTCTACAAGCAAAGTGGTTCTGAAAGGTTACAAACATGGTAATATATATGAAGCCAGACTTTCAATAAATTCTGATGGTTCTGTAATCTGTCTGTTTAGCAGAGCATCAATTGAAGAAAGATGGAATTGGCACAAGAGACTCTCTCATTTAAATTACAAAAACATAAATGATCTAGTAAAGAAAGATCTTGTGAGAGGACTGCCAAAATCAATATTTTCTCCTGATGGTCTTTGTGACTCATGTCAAAAGGCAAAACAAAGAAAATCTTTATTCAAGAGCAAAACTGAATCCTCAATTCTTGAGCCTTATCACTTACTGCATGTTGATCTATTTGGTCCAGTCAATGTCATGTTTATTGTAAAGAAGAAATATGCTATGGTTATAGTGGATGAGTTCACAAGATACACTTGGGTGTATTTCTTGCACAAGAAGAATGAAACTGCATCTAATATAACTGATCATGTCAAACAGCTGGATAAGTAAGTCAAAGATTCTGTTAATATAATAAGAAGTGATAATGGCACTAGGTTCAAGAATTCAGTCATGGAAGAGTTCTGCAAAGAGCAAGGTATAAAGCAGGAATTTTCTGCACCTGGAACTCCACAGTAGAATAGAGTTGTAGAAAGAAAGAACAGGACTCTTATTAAAGCTGCACGAACTATGCTTGATGAAGCAAAGCTACCAACCTATTTTTGGGCTGAAACTGTGCATACTGCTTATTTTACATAGAATGCTACACTCATAAAGAAGCATGGAAAAACACCATATGAGATGGTGAAGAAAAAGAAGCCAAATCTGAAATACTTTCATGTATTTGGATGTAAGTGTTTTGTTCTTAAGACTCATCCTGAACAACTGTCAAAATTTGATCTAAAAGCCGATGAAGGAATTTTTGTTGGATATCCACTTTCCACAAAAGCCTTCAGAGTTTACAATTTACGAACAAGGGTTGTCATGAAATCTATCAATGTATCTTTTGATGATAAGAAGATTACTGGACTTGAAGATTTTAATGATCATGATCAGCTGAGATTTGAAAATGAAGATGTAAATTCTGATTCTGTAAATTCCGATGACCTAAATCCTGATCCTGTAAGTTCTGATGGGTTAAATTCTGATGTCATTGAAAATGTGGTAACTGCTCCAAAGGAAAATACATCAGTTCAGGGGGAGCAAGCTGATGATCATACCATATCTCAAGACTCTCAAGAAGCAACAGAACCAGTCACTGACTCTTCAAGTTCTGATTCATCAAGTTCTGATGAACCAAATTCTGACAATTCTGGAAACTCAGATTCTTCAATTCTTGAAGGATCCAACTCAAATTCTGGAATCTCAGAGAGCATAACTTCAGGGGGAGCATCAGAAAATGCTGATGGAGACAGCATGGATCATGGGGCAGGATCCAGTTCTAGAGATCAACTTCCATCTGCAAGGAAGTGGACTAAATCACACACACCTAACTTAATTATTGGAGATCCTGAAGCAGGTGTCAGAACTAGAACAACAACAACAAATGAATGTCTCTATCATTCCTTTCTATCTCAGACTGAACCAAAGAAAGTGTAAGAAGCTCTTCAAGATGCTGATTGGGTGCAAGCAATGCAGGAAGATTTAAATGAATTTGAAAGAAATAAAGTGTGGACCCTAGTGCCAAGACCAAAGAGCAGATCCATTGTTGGCATAAAATGGGTGTTCAGAAACAAAACTGACAGTGATGGCATAATAACAAGAAACAAAGCAAGGCTGGTTGCTAAAGGTTACTCTCAACAGGAGGGTATTGACTATGATGAAACATTTGCTCTAGTTGCTACATTGGAAGCCATAAGAATCTTTTTGACTTATGTTGCTCACAAGAAGTTTAAAGTCTTTCAAACGGATGTACAGAGTGCATTTCTCAATGGAGAATTAGAGGAAGGGGTATATGTTGAACAACCTCCAGGATTTGTAGATCCAAAATTTTCCAATCATGTCTACGGACTTGATAAAACACTCTGTGGCCTAAAGCAAGCTCCAAGAGCATGATATAAAACTCTGGCACAATTTCTTCTGGAAAGTGGATTTACCAGAAGAACAATTGATAAAACTTTGTTCTATATCAACCATGGCAAGGACTTACTTTAAGTCCAAATTTATATTGATGATATCATTTTTGGTTATACAAATGCCAAACTCTATAAAAAGTTTTCAAAGCTAATACAGTCAAGATATCAAATGAGTATGATGGGAGAACTTAGCTATTTTCTAGGACTTCAAGTCAAACAAACTGAAGAAGGTACTTTCATAAATTAATCTAAGTACCCCAGAAATTTACTCAGGAAATTTGGGATACAAGACAGTTCTACTGCATCAACTCCCATGGCCACTACCACCAAGTTAGATAAAGATACTAGAGCATCAGTATATATTACTAACTACAGAGGTATGATTGGCTCTTTACTCTATTTAACTTCAAGTAGATAAGATATCATGTATGCTACCTATCTTTGTGCAAGATTTCAGGTTGATCCAAGAGAACCTCATCTAATAGTTGTGAAGAGAATTTTCAAGTACCTCAAGAGTACATCTGATCTAAGATTGTGGTATCCTAGGGAATCAGATTTTAAACTAATAGGTTACTCGGATGTGGATTTTGCAGGATGCAAAATAGACAGGAAAAGCACTAGTGGAAGCTGCCAATTTCTTGAAGGCAGATTGGTTTTTTGGTTTAGCAAGAAACATAAATCAATTTCCACATCAACTGCAGAAGCAGAATATATTGTTGCAGGAAGTTGTTGTGCACAGATGTTTTGGATGAAGAATCAGTTACTAGACTATGGGTTAGAATTTTCGAAATTACCCCTTAACTGTGATAATCAAAGTACTATTGCTATGACAGGAAATCCAGTTCAACACTCAATGACAAAGCATATCAGCATTAGGTACCATTTCATAGGGGAACATGTGATGGAAGGTACAGTGGAATTGCATTTTGTTCCAACAGATCAACAACTAGCAGATATCTTCACAAAACCACTATGTGAAGCTACTTTTACAAGACTGGTAAATGAACTTGGATAGGTTTCAGGTTCTTTCTCAAAATCTTTCTCAACTAGCATGATAACACTGCTTATTATCTGATGTGATTCTATAAACTCTGAAAGTGTTTTGCATATTTTGTGACTATTCAATCTAATGAGGATTATCTTGTTAGATGCTGACTTAGTAGTCTTTAACAAACTATGTATCCCATATTTGAATTAGTTATTTATGTGGAAATCAATAACACAAGCAAATTCTGATTTTGATCTTAGTCAAATTTACTTCCTGTATGTTATTACTAAGTCACAAACTAGATTATTGCTTCTTATCTGTCAAATTCTAATGTCAGTAAATCTTAAGGATGAACTACATGCTTGATAAGCCTCACTTATCTGAAGAAAAAAAAATAATTGAAATCAGGTACTCCTTTGAGATCTATAGTAATTTATGTGAAAGGGAAGATCCAAGTGCATTGCTGGTATTAAGTTATATGCATTAGAAAAGCAAATTCATTTTTCTTGGTGACTTTTCACATTCTCTGATTACTGGAGAAATAATTTGATAAACAGCATAAATTATGATGGCAGTTTTAACTCATTTACACTGAGAAGCCCTTGTCAAAAGAATTTCAAAAGATGCATAAAATAAGCACAAACAGTTGAAGTGGATTCTTGCATAACTTCATTCTACAGTAGACTTCACAATTCAAGACAGATTTTAAGCATTTTTCTTAGTTATTCCTTATTTCTAAGATATACTGAAGTTTATCAGACTTTAATCTTTATATGATCATTTGCACATACACACACTATCACTCCATATGAATGATGAAAATTACTATGGTGATTAAGTTATTTCTGATAAACAGTTAAGTAAACTCTGAAGAAACCAGTCAGTATTTGTGTGAAGAAACACATGAATAGTCATTCATTTTGTTGAGTACAGAAGCCATGTTTTATTGACTGTTAAATTCTGTTAATAGTCAAGTTCTGATGCAAACTCTGATGCTTACATGTCATATTTTAATTGGTTGACTTATTATTAGTTTTTACTGTAACGGTCATTTTTTCAGAAAATAATTAGGTGAGATAACAATAGTAATAATCATTTGATTAATGGGTTGTGTGTTAGTTTTTGCATATACATGTGTGCAATAATTACTGCACATTTCCCGTGCCCACTAATTACTGCCTTGACTATTTACTGTATGATAGGTGTAACTATGTCGGTTTTACTTCCAAAAAGAGCCGTTGAGTGGAAAGAGTATAAATATTAGAGATAAAATATTATGCAAATCTTTTACCTTCTCTCTTACTTTATCTCGTATTTCTTTTACTCTCTCTCTCTCTCTCTCTCTCTCTCTCTCTCTCTCTCTCTCTCTTTTCTCTCTATTTTCTGACAGACTTTCTTACAGGCATTTTATCAAACACTTTGCGAACACACGATTTTCACTTGATTTTACACAGAAATGGCACCAAAGGAAGTTATCTTTAATGGAGCCAAGTTCGTCCCCTACAACTATATGGTTATTCTCCGCAAGGACGATGCTCCTTCAGATCTTCAATTCATTCAAGATTTTCTTGCTCGCAGTGAGATTGGGTATGATTTGACCCAACCACAAGCACTCCAGGAACACAAATACTGGAGTTTTGGAGGACAGGATCCTATGATGATGGTGGTGAAAATGGGTCTCCAAGCATCATTTTCACAACTGGGGAAGATGAGCACTTGGTTACCCTGTCTATTGTTCGACAAGCTCTGCATTTGCCAGAAAATTGTACTTTCAATGCTCAGATTGGAAATCTACTTCTACATAGCATGATGTCCAATCTTGGTTATGAGAAAAGTTTGTCCACGCTGGGACAACTGAAGAGGCCCTAAATCAGAAGGGAGTGGAGCTTCTTTTTCGATTCCATCATTAGAGCATTTGCCAACAAATGCTCCAATTTTGATGCAATTCCAATTCTGAGTCAGCAAATCGGGTATGCACTTCTTAATCAAACTCATTTTGATTATGCTACTGCTATTTTAGGTTTTATTGGGGATAGGATGAAAGAGGACCCAAATACTGTTTACTTTTCTAGGTTCTGTCAGCTTATTTACAGTTTTTCTTGTTCTGATAAGCCCCAAGTCTTTAGTGACTTGATTCAACCTTTTAAACTTCATAAAATGGCCTTCACGGACTTGTTATCTGTTGATAATAAGAAAGACATACTAAGACCTCTTCAAATTCCTTAATCTATAAAATAGTTCTTAGTAAACTCTGACCCCAACACATATACAGCCAAATTTCCTGATGTTGCACCCTCTCAACTATCACAATCCACTTCTGGTGTCTCTCAGCAGATACCAGTTGTCAGCACTTCCAACCCAAAACCTAAACCAGCTACCAAGGTTTCCACACCTAAATCCTCAAGAGTGCAAACTGTTCCTAAATCTCCACCAAGGAGAAGAAGAAAGTTGATTCTGGGAGATAAATTTGATGAGGATGAACAAGTCCAGATTCCTGTATCAGAATTTGTCACAATAGAAGCTGAAGAGGTAACTCCTCGGAAACAGAATGAAGCTGAGGGTTCTGAGATTTTGAAAAGGAAAAGACCTTCAAGTTCTGATACAGATCATGTCACCCCTTCATCTAAAAAATCAAAATCAAGGAAGATAAGAGCAGGTGTGCATCTTGCACAAATTCAATTTAGGGATGCTGAAGATACTGAGGAAGGGGATCAGGAATCTCTGATCTCATCAGAACCTATTGTGATTGAAGCCCTGCCAGCACCTGAAGAAGTTCTAATTTAGGAATCTGAAATTTCTGAAGTCCACATATCAGAACCCGTACAAAAATCTGTGATTTCTCCACCTTACTCTCTAACCAAAGAAAGTGCCTCAGTTGAAGATTCAGAGTTAAGTCCTGAAATTGACAATCATAAGTTGAATATTCCAACTGTTTTGTATCTGGAAGCACCACCAGCAAAAGAGTCCACTCCACCTGTTTCTCCAATACTAAATGATGAAATTCCTACTACACAAATTCTGGACTTGGAACCCGAAGATCAGAATTTGGAAACAGATGAATTTGCTCCAGAATCTTATTCAGTTACACACACTCTGGTGTTATCAGAAGATGATGAAATTTTATCAAATTCTAGAGACAGTGCTCCAGCAAGTGCTCCAGTCAATGCTCAAATTTTTGGCAAGGAGGCACTGTTTAAGATAAAGATACTGGTTCATCAGTAGATATTACTAACTACAGAGGTATGATTGGCTCTTTACTCTATTTAACTACAAGTAGACCTGATATCATGTATGCTACCTTTCTTTGTGCAAAATTTCAGGCTAATCCAAGAGAACCTCACTTAATAGCTGTGAAAAGAATTCTCAAGTACCTCTAGGGTACAGCTGATCTAGGATTGTGGTATCCTAGAGAATCATATTTTAAGCTAATAGGTTACTCAGATGAATATTTTGCAGGATGCAAAATAGACAGGAAAAGCACTAGTGGAAGCTGTCAATTTCTTGGAGGCAGATTGATTTCTTGGTTTAGCAAGAAATAGAAGTCAATTTCCACATCAACTGCAAAAGCAGAATATATTGCTGCAGGAAGCTGTTGTGCACAGATTCTTTGGATGAAGAATCAGTTACTGGATTATGGGTTAGAATTTTCTAAAATCCCTATTTACTGTGATAATCAAAGTGCTATTGCTATGACAGGTAATCCAGTTCAACACTCAATGACAAAGCACATCAGCATTAGGTATTATTTCATAAGGGAACATATGATGGAAGGTACAGTGGAATTCCATTTTGTTCCAACAGATCAACAACTAGCAGATATCTTCACAAAACCACTATGTGAAGCTACTTTTACAAGACTGGTAATTGAACTTGGAATAGTTTCAGGTTCTTTCTCTAAATCTTCTTAGTTTTTGTTCTCATGCATCAAGCTTTATGATCAGTGTTTACAGATTGTTTTATTTTCATATAATTTGTGCTTTAATTGAAATTCATTAAATGTTGATTGTTATATGATGTGGATCTTTAAACTTTGATAGTGTTTTGAATGTTCTGTGACTAATCAATCCAATGAGGATAGCTGTGCTAGATGCTGACCTAGTAGTCTTTAACATACTAGAAATCCCATGTTTGAATTAGTTATTTATGTGGAAACTCATTAACACAGGCAAATTTTGATATTAAGCTTAGTCAAGTTTACTTTGTGTATCTTATTACTAAGTCACAAACTAGATTCTTGCTTCTTATCTGCTTATCTGTCAAATTCTGGTGTCAGTAAATCTTAAGGATGAACTCAATGCTGATAAGCCTCACTTATCAGAAGAAAAGAAAAGAAAAGTCAGGTACTCCTTTGAGATCTAGAGTAAATATGTGGAAGGGAAGACCCAAGTGCATTGCTGGTATTAAGTAATATGCATTAGAAAAGCAAATAAATTTTTCTTGGTGACTTTTCACATTCTCTGATTACTGGAGAAATAATCTGATAATAGCATAAATTCTGATAAGCAGTTGTGGCTCACTTACACTGAGAAGCCACTGTAAAAAGGAATTTCAAAAGATGCATAAAATGAACACAAACAGTTGAGGTGGACTCTTGCATAAATTTGTTCTATAGTAGACTTCATGATTGATGACAGATTTTAAGCACTTTTCTCAGTTATGCCTTATTTCTAAGATGTACTGAAGTTTATCAGACTTTAATCTTTATCTGATATTCTGCTGAATGCACACACTTTCACTCCATATGAATGATGAAAATTAATGTGGTGATTAAGTTATTTTTGAAAAACAGTTAAGTGCCATTTGCATAAATTTCTGAGGACTAGTTCTGATGGAAGTTTTGATGATTAAACTCTAAAGAATCAAGTCAGTATTTGTATGAAGAATTACTGAAAAAGATATTCACTTTTTGAGTACAGAAGCCATATTCTGATGACTGTTAAAATCTGATATAAGTTAAAGTTCTGATATTAAATCCTGATGGAATCCTTGATGCTTACGTGGCATTATTCTTTACTGGACTTATTTGTGGTAAAAACTGAAACAGTCATATTTAATCAGAATATTTAGGTGAGATAAAAATAGTCATAATCATTAAGGGTTAGTGGTAAACGTGTTTGTCTTGAAAAACTGCATGTGCACAGTAATTGTTACTTATTTTCAGTGCCCATTAACTCCTGCTTTAACTTTTTACTGGCTGTTATTATTACACATCGGTCTAGGGAGACGAGGTATCATTATTTCTACTCTTAATCATTAAATAGTCCCGAGTCCATTGGTATTCCGATGGCTATTTAAACCATCAACTCAATCATCTCAACCTGAATCATTAGCACATACCATCAGATCTTCATCTTCCAGGTCAAAGAGGAAAAAGTTTGTTCCTCAACCACCACAAAAGAGAAGGAAGATGATTCTCAGAGAAGAATTTGATAGTGAAAAGGACACAGTTGAAGCACAGGTTCATGCATCAGAACCTGTGATAGTTGAAGCTGAGAATGTTACTTCTCAGAAAGAAACTACAGCTCAAAGTTCTTATACTTTGAAGAGGAAATCTGTAAGTTCTGTTGTTGCTGAAGCAACTCCTTCATTGGCAAGGAGATTGAAGAAAATGAAGGCTATGAGGTATTTGGCTAAGGCTCCATCAGAAGATACTGAAGAAGCTGAGGAGGGGATCAGAAGTCTCTGATCTCACAATAACCAATTATCATTGAAGCCCTTCCAGCTCAAGCCAAAGACACTGCTAATGATACAGTGGTTACCCCTCATGTCTCTCCTATTAAAGCTACAGATGATGCTGAAGAACAAGCTACAACTTCAGAAATAGATATTCATAATCTGAATATACCAACTGTTCTTTATCTGGAAGCTCCATCCATACAAGCTCAGCAATCTCCAACTGATTTTCCAATTTTAAATGCTGAGATACCATCTACACCAACCACACCGGCTCTGGAGATAAATTCTGATGCTCAGAATTTAGATAATGTTATTCCTGAATCTCCTGTTGCTTCACACACTGTTGTGCTGTCAGAACATAATGAGTCTTCCTCAAGTTCTGAAGACAGTGTTTCTGTTGAGACTCCAGTTCCCATTCTGGGCAAGGAAGCATTGGTGAAGAAATTTGTTGAAAAGGAAGCACCTATTCCTTGGGAGGATACTCACAGAGGTGTGGAGTGGACCAAGAACTGGAATGAATCAGATTTTATTCCAAGCCATAAAATTCTGACAGAGCATATTGCTAAAGCTGATGAGTTGCTCACAAATGCTGATTTAAAGACACAACTGAAGATCACAGCTCTGTCTACCAAACATATTCAAGGTCTACATTCTTCTACTCATGAAAAGGTTGATACACTAAAGGAAAAAGATGATAAGCTAGATCTACAGATCAAGCTTGACAAGAACAGATATGTCAGACCTACTCTTGAGAAAATTGAAGCCATTAAGAAGATTCAAGAGAAGCAATAGGCCCAAATTGATGAGGTCCTGGCTAACCAAACTTCTCAGAAAGCTCAATTGGATGAGATCCAATCTTCAGTTGAACTTCTTCTCTCTCTCTTACTTCCTGATGATGCCAAAAAGGGGGAGAAGGTAGTTAAGTCCAAATGCTCACCTACTCAAATACTAAAGAAGAAGGATGATAAAGGTGATTACCAGGGAAACTCTGATGAGAGCAGAGGTCAAGGAAATGTTCAAGGAAAATCTTCACAGAAAGTAATTTCCGATGTTAGCAAATCTTCTACACAGAATAAGTCAAGTTCTGATAAACAAAGTCTGAGGTCAAGTCCTAATATTCTGTTTCAGTCATGATCTAAAGACTCACAGAAGTTTTTACAAACTCTGAAGCTAAAAGGGAAGCAGACTACTGTTTATTATAAAGATCCTAAAATCCAGACACTTGATGAGGAGATAGCTAGAAGATTATTTCTGAAACAAAATCCAGGAATGGATTTGGAAACTCTCAAGGAGGAAGAAGCTAGATTTGCAGCTGAGAAGACAAATCTTAAGTCTAAAGCTTCTGATGCAAAGAAACCTCCAAGGCCTAAGGAAAAAGGCATTGTGATCAGGGAAAAGTCAAATTCTGAGACTTCAAAGTCCAAGACTAGATCAGAAACTGAGATTGATCCTAATTTAAAAGGAAAATAAAAGGTTGGTGAACCTTTAAAGATTGAGAAAAAGATAAGTTCTTCCGTTCTAGTCTATCAAACTACAATGCATGATGATGATTTGATAGAAGATGAAACTGTTCAAATTCTAAAGAGAAGAAAGATAATTGAAGAATCTAAAACAACCTCTGACACTTCTCAAGTTGTTCAGAATGAAGAACAGCAAGTTACAGAAAAAACAGCAAATTCTGATCAAGTTGATTTGAAAAAGATGACAATTGCTGATAAGAAGAAGCTGTTATGTAAGAAAGCTACTCCAGTTGAACCAAAATCCAATCTTATGATTAATCAACTCGCAACATTTGGGTGGAGAACCAAGCAACCTAGAGATAAAGCTGGATTAGGTTCTGATGAAGAGAAGATACAAACAGGAGTAAAAGTTACTCTAAGAGATCCTTTCATGTTGACAGACAAACTATATGAACAAATCAAACAAAAGCACCTTGACAAAGTGTTGTCTGCTCAAATTGTGATAGATGCTCATGATAAGGATAATCTAAAGGAGAAATTGATTTTATTTCCCAATGATGGACTAACTTACAGACTAGCTGATACTGATGAGCTAAAGAAGTCTGTCAGAGAGCTTCAACATATTCACTATCTTCTGGAAGTAAAATCTGATGTTAAAAGAAGATGGTCAGAATACATTTTGAAGGCTATAAGAGATCTACTTAGAATCTCTGGTACAAAGACTTCTCTGTATATACCAATAATTACTAAAGGTGATGGAAGAGAAATTCCTATGCTGAAGAACTCTGCAAAGGTGGAAGTTATTCTAAAAGGAAGATGTTTATGTTATAATGACAACTCTTCACATCCTAGAGTTATCAGACTTAGTGATGGATTTGAAAGAACATCAATTCAAGCTCTCAGAACAACCATTTATCAAATTGGTGATAGTAAAGATGAAGAACCGATGCAGGTCAAAGCACAATTAGTTGAAGTTCTGAGAAAAGCTGAAGATAAGCTGGTAAAAGATTTTGTTAAGAATCATTATGGATTCAGATTGATCCAGTGATGTTAGTAAAGCTACAAAGACTGTAAGTTGTAGTTAATAGTCTGATTAAACTCTCATTGCATTTGAACTTAAATGTTTTTGACATCATCAAATCTATTAACTTGTATATTTTTGCATAATTTACAAGTTGGGGGAGATTGTTAGATATATTTGAGATGTCATGTCTAATATGTTTCATGTTTAGTTTTCAGATCTTAACAAACAGGAAATATCAGTACTTACTGGAATCAGTACTTACTGGAAGTTAGAACTTAAGAATATCAAAACTTAGGTTATCAGAAGATAGATATCAGAACTTAAGTACGGTAGGACTTACAGTTAAGGAAAGAAGCTGATTTACAGGATAGAAGATCAAGAATAAAACAAAAGAAGATATGCATGGAAAGAGTTAGAAGATAAGAAGACTTGTATAAGATATATGATTGATATATTTTAGGAGATAGAATTATATTCCATATCAATTAGAAGTTATCTTGTAACTGTGTACTATATAAACACATACATAGGTTTACACTATATGTGTTATCATTATCGAGAAGATTATACATTGTAACCTAGAAGCTCTCGTGATATTTGTTCGTCACTGAGAGAGAACAGTTCAATTATAACAGAGTTTATTATATTGAATATATCTGTTTACTGTTACTTGTGTTCGAAATCGATTTGATTATATTAAACACTGTATTCAACCCCCTTCTACAGTGTTGTGTGACCTAACACTATAAACTCTGAAAGTGTTTTGAATGTTCTGTGACTATTCAATCCAATGAGGATTATCTTGTTAGATGCTGATTTAGTAGTCTATAACAACCTATATATCCCATGTTTGAATTAGTTATTTATGTGGAAATCAATAACACAAGCAAATTCTGATTTTGATCTTAGTCAAATTTACTTCTTGTATCTTATTACTAAGTCACAAACTAGATTATTGCTTATTATCTGTCAAATTATGATGTCAGTAAATCTTAAGGATGAACTACATGCTTGATAAGCCTCACTTATCTGAAGAAAATAAAAAAAAATTGAAATCAGGTACTCCTTTGAGATCTAGAGTAAATATGTGAAAGGGAAGATCCAAGTACATTGCTGGTATTAAGTAATATGCATTAGAAAAGCAAATTAATTTTTCTTGGTGACTTTTCACATTCTCTGATTACTGGAGAAATATTCTGATAACATGCTTAATTCTGATGGCAGTTATAACTCATTTACACTGAGAAGCCCTTGTCAAAAGAATTTCAAAAGATGCATAAAATTAGCACAAAAAGTTGAGGTAGATTCTTGCATAACTTTATTCTATAGTAGACTTCACAATTCAAGACAGATTTTAAGCATTTTTCTTAGTTATGCCTTATTTCTAAGATATACTGAAGTTTATCAGACTTTAATCTTTATCTGATCATTTACACGTACACACACTATCACTCCATATGAATGATGAAAATTACTATAACACCCTCCAAATTCGGGGTATAGATTTGGGGCATTATTAATAACCACTACAAAATAAACCTGCACAAGCAGAATATAAAAAGGGATGAAAACAAGAACCACACGCTAACTTTATTACAAACCCAAATAAAAACAATCTGTCTCAACTGTAAAACAATAGGAATAACAATAAAAAGGGATGAGCCAAAATTGCTCAGCGAGCCTGCAACAATATATATGTATAGTATAAAGAGAGAAGAATAAGTGAACCAATAAGCTGCTGGTTTGAACAACCATCTGAATTTGTATAGGATAATAATTTGCCACCACTGGCGAGTGCCAAATTAACAAGACTGGAAACAAGAACCAACATATGCACTATAACCTGCTGATCAGTCAGGATACAGTGCAGATCTATACCAAACTGCATAGACCCAACCAACATAAGGAGTACTCAGGGAATTATGGCATATTAATTAAAGGTCTGGGTAAAATCCAACCCGTATCGTAACCATCCAGTAAAGTTTAGCATTCGGAACAATCAGAATGCTTTTGATGTATCCTAACATCAGGATATATCCGAGTATATGTAACAAGGGTAAAAGTATTGGAATATGAATAAAGGATTCAATAAATTGGGAGAAATCAAGAATCGAAATGAAATAGAAATAAGATTCAATAATTGTGTAACAGTGTATATGAACAAAAATTATCAAAGGTAAGTGATATGGAAAAATTGGGATATAATTCACTATTCTGAATTTAGAATAGGGGAAAAACTTGCCTTGCCCTTACTTAACATGGTTCAACTCACCGCCTTCTGTTCCTATCCTGATCGGCCTTGCTGACACTGAACCAATCGTAGAAAGATAGTTGTTTAGATAACTTACTATATACGTGTATCTCGAATTGATACTACGCAACCCTATCGGTCTACCCATGCATTTCTATCTGACTCGCATATATACACATATAATTATATAGCACGTAAGGTTCACATAACCACGTAAAGCATATAGCACATAAAGCACATAATTAATTTTTTTGGACTTATAAATATTTTTGGAATCGATACTAGACTCACTTGGATTTATTTCATTTTTCTGAGTCTAGGGGTCTTCGTTTCGCTCAAATCGGACTAACGGTTTAATTATTATGAATTAAAGAAGATTTAATTAATTTATAATTAATTATAATTAAATAATTATAATTAAATAATCCTTAATTATATTTTAAAATAATTAATTAATAATTATTGTATTTTAAAATAATTAATCTCTAATTATTAAGATTAATTACAATTTATTATAATCATTTACAAATTATTATTACTTACTCGATTACATCGATTATTTATAAATAAACAATCGATATAATTAACTGATATGTTATTTATCGAATAAATACTTATTACTCGAATCATAATCTAATTCAACGATTAACTACTCGTATAAATACGAGCTACTCGCAATTCTCGAATAACTATCGAATCGTTATTATTATTACTATACATATACGATTTATTAATCAATTGATTAACTGTATTTAATTATTCGATACGAATAATTATTACGATATTCTTTGAATAAACTATCGCTCGAATAATACTTCTAATTATCGAATCACTACTAGTATAAATACGAGTTACTCGTTATATTAACTAATTATCAGATTATTAATCATATTATTTAATCCTTATTTATTAATTAATTACCTAATTATTAATTAATTAGATAACTAATAAATAATTATATAAATAATTAAATAATCAATTAAATAATTAAATTCGAAATTCTAAATTAATAAAATAATTTAGAAATTAATTATAATATTTTTCATAATTTAAAACTGATTTTTAATTAATTTTTAGAATTACTAAAATGATTTTCTGATTTTAGAAAAATAAAATAAATACTAAAATACCAGAAACATAAAAACAGAAACAGTGTTAGGGTTTTTAGGATCAAACCCGGGTCAAAACCCGGTTGGAAACCGGGTCGAACCCGGGTTATCGGGTCACGAAGAACGCCCAGAATCCGGCAATTACTCCGACGACGGCGGAGATTTTTCCGGCGAATCAACCACGACAAAACTCAGTTTTTCGGGCATGATTCTTCTGGGGTTTCAATCCACAACGCCCCCAGAACCTTCCTTCTCCTTCCTTCATCAAGAACACGGCGTTCCCGTCGCCTGAACCACCAACCACGGCGGCGGCGGCGCCGCTTTCCGGCGAGGCTAAATCCTAAACGAAACTCGATGAAACACGTGCGGTTCGATCAGAAATCTAACGATCTATTCAACCCAACCAACAAAATCAACAAACAACAACTAGGAATCAAAACCCGAATTTGAGAAATAATCCGAAAAAATGAAATTAAAATCAATTAATCAAATACTAACAAATAATGGCATAATCAGAAACTATGATTTCTGGGCTTCAATTTGACTACTTACATGAGCGATTTGGATGCCAGAATCACCTTCAAATCTTCGATTGAATTTCTGCCCTGTTCTTTACCAACAACCCTAGTTCTTGATTTTTTTGAATTTTCTGATTTTTTTTATTATAATTAACTAATTAATTAACAGTAAATCAGCTATTTATATTTATGAAAATAATACCCCTAAATAAAATTAAGGGGCTAATTACAATCATAATAAAAATATTTGGCCCTAATTTTTATAATTTTTGGGTATTAATAATAAATTTTTAAATATCCAATAAATACAAAATTAACGCTAAAAATTCCCAAAAATTGTGAATATTACAAAAATGCAAAGAAAAATGATGTATGATAATTTTATGATAATATAAAATTAAAAATGTAATTTTTGTGGGGTTTTTGGTACCCGAAGGGGTCCGGAAAAGTTGTTTTTCGCGGAAAAAGTAAATTTGTAAAATGTCTAGGGGTTCAGAATAGCGATATGGTATAGGGCATTTGTGGCAAAATAGGGCCAATGATTTTGTTTGAAATACGGGATTTTAAAACATGGTTTTGAGCTGTACGGGTTTTAATATAAAATATATAACTTACGACAAAACACTCGATAAATATCCAAAACACGTTTGGATCAAAACAGACAACATGTACCACATAGCAGTTAGGGTTTAATGACTCAACACATTTAATCACACAATAATATACATAATTTATCTTTATTATGATATAATACAAGCATAATTTCTCGGTCGTTATATTCTCTCCCCCTTAACAGGATTCTGTCCTCAGAATCACACTATGCAAATAATTGAGGATATTTTTCTAACATTTCACTCGAGCTCCCGGGTTGATTCTTCAACCACTGGGTTTCTCCACAAAACCCTCACTAATGGCGCAGACTTATTTCTTAATACCCTCTCTTGCCGATCTAGAATTCTTATCGGCTGTTCTACATACGACAAATCTGCCTGAAGTTCTATTGGTTCATATTCTATTACATGACTTGTATCAGGGTTGTACTTCTTAAGCATAGATACATGAAATACGTTGTGAATACATTTTAAATGATCCGACGTAGCGAGGTTTCAATTTGCCTTTGTTGCCAAACCTGGTTAATCCCTTCCATGGTCATACCTTTAGCAATATATGCTCTCCTTCCTGGTAGTCCATATCCTTTCTGGATAAATCTGCATATTTACGTTGTCGATTCTGCGCTGCTTCAAGTCGCTTTCGTATAAATTCTACTTTTTCCTTGGTCTGCTGAATCAATTCTGGACCAAGAATCTTACGTTCTCCAACTTCATCCCAACAGGTAGGTGATCTGCATTTTCTCCCATATAAGGCTTCGTAAGGTGGCATCCCAATACCCGCTTTATAGCTGTTATTGTAAGAAAATTTTACTAGCGGTAAGTGTTCGTCCTAATTGCCTTCAAAGTCTATTGCGCATACACGTAGCATATCTTCGATTGTTTGAATTGTCCTTTCACTTTGCCCGTCCGTTTGTGGATGATAAGCCGTACTCATGTTCAACTTTGTTCCTAGACATTCTTGGAATTGTCTCCAAAATCTCGAATTGAAACGGGGATCTCGATCCGATATAATCGATACGGGTACTCCATGACGCATTATGATTTCCTTGAGATATAAGTGCACTAACTTGTCCAATGAAAATCTTTCTTTGATCAGAAGAAAATGTGCTGATTTCGTCAATCGATCAATGATAACCGAAATTGCATCATGACTTGCTTTCGTCCTTGGAAGTCCCACTACAAAATCCATAGCTAAGTGTTCCCATTTCCATTCTGTAATATCTAGTGGTTGTAGTAGTCCACTCGGGCGTTGATGTTCAGCTTTCACTCTTTGGCACGTATAACACTTGCTGACCCATTCCGCTATCTCTTTCTTCATATTCGGCCACCAAAAATTTTCCTTCAGGTCTCTATACATCTTTGTACTTCCAGGATGAATCGCATATCTTGAACTATGAGCATCTTGCAAAATTTCCGCTTTTACTTCCGGTACGTTAGGTATCCAGATTCTCGAAGCAACACGAAAAATTCCTTTAGCGTCCTTCTGACTGGTAATCTCTTCTCCTGTCAAATTGTCAATATCCTGGTCCATTACTTCTTCCTGACATCTTCTTATTTTCTCCAATAGTTCTGGCTGAAAAGTCATAGCGTAAATCATTTTGGTAGAACTTTCTGGTACACGAACTTCAATTTCCAATTTATTGAATTCCTTGATTAAGTCCTCTGAAGACGTTAACAGGTTCAATCGTTCCTTTCGACTTAATGCATCTGCTACTACATTGGCCTTTCCTGGATGATAATTGATTGAAACATCGTAATCCTTAATTAACTCTAGCCAACGTCGCCGTCGTATGTTAAGTTCCTTCTGGGTGAAAATGTACTTCAAGCTTTTATGATCCGTATAAATCTCACATTTTTTGCCGTATAGATAGTGTCTCCAAAGCTTCAGTGCGAACACAATAGCTGCTAGTTCGAGATCGTGCGTCAGATATTTCTGTTCATGCGGCTTTAATTGTCTAGAAGCATATGCGATCACGTTGCCATGTTGCATCAAAACACATCCGAGTTCTCGATACGAAGCATCGCTGTATATGACAAAGTCTCCTTGATCATCAGGTAAAACAAGCACAGGTGCGATTACGAGTCAATTCTTCAATTCTTGGAAACTTGATTCACATTTCTCGTTCCATTCGAACTTTTCATTCTTTCGCGTCAACTTCGTCAATGGTGTGGCTATCTTTGCAAAATATTTAACGAATCTTCTGTAATATCCAGCTAATCCCAAGAAACTTCTGACTTCAGTTGGCGTCTTTGGTCTTTCCCAATTTAAAATAGCTTCAATCTTTGCGGGATCCACTTGAATTCCTTCAATACTAATGACGTGTCCTAAAAATTGCACTTCCTTCAACCATTCACATTTTGAAAATTTCGCATAAAGCTGCTCCTTTCGTAATATCTCCAGTGTCGTTCTTAAGTGCGCTGCATGTTCTTCTTCCGTTTTTGAATAAATCAAGATGTTATCAATAAATACAATAATAAACTTATCCAAGTACTTCTCGAATACTCGATTCATCAAATCCATAAACGCTGCAGGTGCATTCGTCAGTCCAAAACCCATCACAAAAAATTCATAATGTTCGTATCTCGTTCTGAACACCGTCTTTGAAATATCTTCTGCCTTGATCTTTAACTGATGATAACCTGATCGTAAGTCGATTTTCGAAAACCACACTGCTCCTTTCAGTTGATCAAATAAGTCATCGATGCAAGGCAAAGGATATTTATTCTTGATAGTTAACTTGTTCAGCTCGCGATAATCAATACACAGTCACATGCTACTATCCTTTTTTTTCACGAACAATACTGGTGCGCCCCATGAGGATACACTTGGCCTTATAATTCCTTTGTCAAGAAGTTCTTGCAACTGCTTTGTTAATTCCTTCATTTCAACAGGTGACATTCGATATGGAGCTTTCGAAATTGATTCAGTCCCTGGCGCCAATCAATAGTGAACTCGATTTCTCGATCCGGTGGAAGTCCTGGAAGTTCACCTGGAAAGACATCGGGAAACTCATAAACTACAAGAATATCTTCAATCTTCGGACTTTCTTTGTTGGTATCCAATACATAGGCTAAATAGGCTTGACATCCTTGGCGTAAAAATCGTCTCGTCTGCATCATTGTTAAGAATTTCTGCTTTTGCTTTTCACCTTTAGATGTTACCATTTTATTTTCTTCAGTTTGCAATTTCACTTTCTTATTTGCGCAATCAATCTGAGCATTATTACTAGCTAGCCAATCCATTCCTAAAATAACATCAAACTCTCCTAACCTGAAAGGTATCAAATCAACTGAGAAATGACATCTCCCTATCTCAATATCACAACCAGGGCATACTTGATCTACCATAACCTGATCATCATTTGCTAATTTTATGACTAACACTTCATCTAACCACTGAGTCTCATAATCTATCTTAGAGATAAAATCTTCAGAAATAAAAGATCTGGTAGCTCCTGAATCAATCAATACTAGAGCATTTACGGAATTCACAGGGAGCGTACCTGCAACCACATTCGGACTCTGTACTGCTTCCTTCATTGACATGTTGAAAGTCCTTGCCCTGGGCTGATTTTGTGGTGGTAGTGGAGGTGGAGGTAATGCTAAAACCCTTGGAATACTATCGACCATTGCAACCCATCTGCAGTCCTTGGAAATATGTCATTTTCTTCCATACTGGAACAAATGACCTCTGCTCTTCCCATCGGACATTCTCCAGAGTAGTGTCCCCTTTGCTTGCACTTGAAACATGTGACATTTGGCTTGTTGCAAATCCCAGTATGCTTTTTACCATATATTCTGCAATCAGGTATAGGCGTTCGGATAAGTCTTTGCTGAGTTGGGGCAGGAAGTCGATTACCCATCCTCTGGTTGTTTTGTTCTGGTCTCCTGGCATTGACTTTTCCCCGGGCTTAAAATCTCGGCCTTCTATTGAAACGGTTCTAGAAATTTCCTGGTCCCTTCTCTTTTTGAGCTGCTTCACTCTCCCCTTCAATGATCATGGCCTTCTGAACAATAGCCGTATAGGTCGTCAGCTCAAACACAGCTACCCTGCTACGAATCCATGGCTTCAGTCCCTGCTGGAATCTCTTGGCCCACTTTTCATCTGTGTCCACTTGCTCAGGAACAAATCTGGCCAATTCAGTGAACTTGGTCTCATAATCCGCGACCGGTAAATTGTCTTGCTTCAGTTCCAGGAACTTGATCTTTATCTGGTTCTTCATGAAGTGAGGAAAATATTTCTCCAGGAAAAGATTAGTGAATCTATCCCAGGTCACCACACCTTCCCCTTCTAAAGTTTCTTCGATTCCCACCAGTAATTGGCTTCGCCTTTCAGAAACTAGCTGGCAAAGTCCGTCTTTTGTTCTTCCTCAACTTTTACCAACGTAAAAGCCTTTTCTATCTCCTTCAGCCAAGCTCTCGCCTTGGTAGGATCTGGGGAACCGGCAAATTCCGGAGGCTTTATCGATTGGAATTGCTTGAAAGTAATTACAGGTGTTGCTGGTGGTACTTGATGTTCTGGATGAGCGGCTTGCTGTAGTATTTGTTGTTGAAACTGCTGATGTTGCTGCTGCATCTGTTGCTGCATCATCAGCATCTGTTGTTGCATGAGATGAAACATCTGATCCATCTGGTTATTATCATTTTGACCCTCGGTACATTTATATCTCAAGGAAATTGTGATGCGTCATGGAGTACCAGTGTCCATAGTATCGGATCGAGATCCCCATTTTAATTCGAGATTTTGGAGACAATTCCAGAAATGTCTAGGAACCAAGTTAAATATGAGCACCGCTTATCATCCACAAATGGAAGAGCAAAATGAAAGGACTATTTAGACAATTGAAGATATGTTACGTGTATGTGTAATAGATTTTGAAGGCAATCGGGACGAGCATTTACCGCAAGTGGAATTCTCTTACAACAACAACTATCATGCGAGTATCGGAATACCACCTTATGAAGCTTTATATGGAAGAAAATACAGATCACCTACATGTTGGGATGAAATTGGAGAGCACAAGATTCTAGGTCCACAACTGATTCAGCAAACCAGGGAAAAAGTAGAACTTATTCGAAAGTGACTCGAAGCGACACAGAATCGACAACGTAAGTATGCAGATCCATGAGAAGGGATGTGGACTGTCAAGAAGGGGAACATGTATTGTTAAAAGTATCACCATGGAAGGGATTGACTAGGTTTGGCAATAAGGGCAAGTTAAAGCCTCGTTACGTCGGTCAATTTGAAATTATGAAGAGAGTAAGAAAAGTTGCGTATGAATTAGCTTTACTGCCCCAGATGCAGCATATTCATAATGTATTTCATGTGTCCATGCTTAAGAAGTATAATCCTGATACAAGGCATGTAATAGAATATGAGCCAATAGATCTTCAGGCATATTTGTTGTATGTAGAGCATCCAATAAGAATTTTAGATCGGCAAGAGAGAGTATTAAGAAATAAGTCTATACCATTACTGAGAGTTTTATGGAGAAATCCCCTGGTTGAAGAGTTAACCCGGGAGCTTGAGAGTGATATGTTAGAAAAGTACCCTCAATTATTTTCATATCATGATTCTGAGGACAGAATCTTATTAAGGTGGGGATAATGTAACGACCGAGAAAATTACGCTTGTATTATATTATAATAAAGATAATTTATGTGTATGATTATGTGATTAGGTGTGTTGAGTCGTAAAACCCTAATTGTTTTATGCGACGTGTTGTTTGTTTCGATCAAAATGTGTTTCGGGGATTTATTGATTGTTTTATTATAAGTTATAAGTTTTATTTCAAAATCGTACAGCTTAGACAGCGTTTTAAAAGCCCGTATTTCAAACAAAATTATTGGCCCTATTTTGCCAAGAACGACCTATACCCCGGATTTGGAGTGTGTTATAAAGCAAGGTAGTGATGGAATATTCATTAATCAAACCAAATATATTTATGATCTCTTAAAGAAGTTTATTATAATGGATTGCACATCTGCAAAAACTCCCATGGCCATGGCAACTAAACTTGAATTAAACACTACTGAAAAGTTTGTGGATATTTCAAGCTATAGGGGCATGGTTGGTTCACTTCTGTACTTAACAGCTAGTAGGCCATATATAATATTTTCTACTTGTCTTTGTGCCAGATTTCAGGCTGATCCTAGAGAATCTCACTTAGTAGCTATTAAGAGAATTTTCAGATATCTCAAGGGAACACCAAAACTTGGCATTTGGTACCCTAGAGATTCTGGTTTTGATCTAACTGGTTATTCAGATGCAGATTATGCAGGTTGTAAAATTGATAGAAAAAGTACAACAGGAACTTGTCAATTTCTAGGAAATAAGCTTGTGTCCTGGTTCAGTAAAAAGCAAAATTCAGTTTCTACTTCTATAGCTGAAGCTGAATACATTGCTGCTGGTAGTTGCTGTGCACAGATTTTATGGATGAAAAACCAATTGTTGGACTATGGTCTACAAGTGGACAAAATTCCTATTTTCCATGATAACACAAGTGCAATTGGCATCACTGAAAATCCAGTACAACATTCAAGAACAAAGCACATAGACATTAAGTACCACTTCATTAGGGAACATGTGATGAATGGTACTGTGGAACTTCATTTTGTTCCAAGTGAAAAGCAGCTTGCAAATATCTTTACCAAGCCACTTGATGAATCCACCTTTTCTAGGTTGGTAAGTGTGTTATGTATGCTTAATTATTCTTAAATCATTTCAGATATTTTTGCTAGTTATAATGCAGCCAGAAACTTAATTGATTTTTCCGTCCTAGATGAAATTTTGGCTAAGTCAAAATTTACATCCCGACAGATGCTTATTATCCATCGAGTTTGATCATCCGTCGGAATAGAATTTCTTAAAAATAAAATATATTTCTGGATTATTTTAAACACGACGGATAATTGCCTTATTTTCATCTGTCAAATTGTCTCAATCATAGCCGTTAAAACTCTGAACATTATCCATCATATATACTTACAGCCTGTAATTATATCATGACGGATAATTGACAGAATTTTGACAGTTTATTTATTTTTAAACGGCTATTTTGGGATATTTTGATTGGTTACTTTATTTTATTTTATTACTTTTGACAGTTTGTTTTTGAGACAGTATAAAAGCAAAATTTATTTTCATTCTTTTCTTTCATCAGTCTCAAATCAATTGCTCTAACTCTTTTATTCTGCAAAGCAAATACTCTCTCTCTACAAATTTCTCTACTTTAATAATGGCACCAGTAGTCAAAATCGTGTCTCAGTCTAAATTCATCTATGAAAAGAACAACTTTGCAGCTCTTGTGAACAAGGAAATTCCGGCATCTGAAGACTTTCACAAAATGATGGATTTTGTGAAAAATTGCAAACTCTATTTTGCTATGCTGGAATCACCCACAATCTACTGTGAAGTTATGAAGGAAATGTGGACAACTGCTGTGTACCAGTCTTCGGAAAAAACCATCACTCTCACCATTAAAGGTAATGAACATTGCATTAATAGTGACATTATCAAATCATGCTTTAAAATTCCAAATAACACTACTACTGTTGCACACACATATGCTAATTTAGTTACCATGCTTAATTCTATTGGTTTTGTTCTCTCTACCTCTAAGTTAAGTGAGATTAGGAGGCTAGGTCTTAGAAAAGAGTGGAGATATTTGTGTGATGTAGTTACCAAAGTGTTTTCTGGTAAAGTAAGTAATTTTGATTCTGTTAATATTGCCATGCTTAACATGCTTTATATGCTAGTTACTGATAAGTACTTTAATTTCAGTGACATGAGCATGTTTGAGTTAGGTTATAAGTTAGGGGAAGTTAATAAGAGAGGTAAAAGTGTCTATTATGCTAGTTTTTTTTATGCTTGCTAACCATCTTATTGAGAATATTGCCCCTCTTCTACTTTCCAATCATGGAGGGCCCTCAGGTAAGTGAGGTAAACACCACTGTTTCTACTCTTCCAACCTCACAAATTTCTTTGCCTTTAAGTGTAGCTATGGCATCTGTGTCAATGACCCAACAGATGCCTACCCAAGCTACCAAAACAAAATCTTCATAATCCAAAACAAAGAAAGCCCCCTCTGGTTTCTCTCAAAAGAAACCAGTTGTAAAATCTACCAAACCTAAAAAGACGAGTGTGCAGGGTAGTGAGTTGGGTGAGGGACAGGGTGAAAATTAAAGAAACCCTAAGGATAAGGTTGGAGAGGTGAGTGCACCCAAGCCTAGCCATACCACAGTTTTCCAACAAACTGTGGTGATTAATAAGGAAATTAACACAACTCTAGTTTTATCTTCCCAAAAGGATGTCACTATTGAAACAAGCTCCCATCTAGGAGCACAGGCCAAGAGGGTAAGGGACACAAGTTCACCTCAAACATATGCCAAAAATAAAAGATTTAAAACCCTTGGGGATGCACAGGGAACACACACAGTGCAAACTGGAGCAAAAGACCCAGTCACTGCACCATCTCAAATTCAGCTTGATGTGGCTCCAATAAATATGGAGTCACAACCAAAATCTTTAGTGATAGAAGCACCTCAAACACCAAACTCTCCCACAATTTCTATGGATGTGGATATGATAAATACATTAATTCTTGATTCCTTTTCTTTAACTCTATTGGGGAAGCTAAAATCTGGAGCAAATGAGCATCATCTTTTGGATAATTTGTTGGCTCACTTGCCAATTCTTTCAAGATCTATTGAGACATCTGTGCCCAAATTTTCATCAATCTGCACAGAGTCTACAATAGTCTCCACTCCAAACTCACTCATTTCTTCTATCCCGGTGGATATTGTTCATCCGTCGGCTAGTGATTGTATCCTGATGGATGTACCTAATAGCAGTCATCCGTCGGCTTGCCTAACTACTATCCCGATGGATATTTCTCATCTGTCAATACTCTCTACACACACTAAAATTTAAACTATTGTTACAAGTGTAGATGAGTTAGTAGTTGTGCAATCACTCTTAGGACTGAAGGAAGGGAGTGAAATGAGTGAGAGGCTGGGTTGCTCCCAGGAAAAAGGAGAGGAAAACAGAGAAAACATGCAGGCTATTTCTTCCAGCCTGGGAAAAGAGAGTGAAAGGAGTCCCACCTTAGATGGTGACGGTGAGGGTGGGAAGCCAAGGGGAGCCCTTGATGCAAAAACAGAGAGAAAATGAGAGAAAAGAAGGTACATCTGAATGGGAAGAGCCCATTATAAGAGAGTTAATGGATATCAATGAGGTTGACAAGAGACAACTAATTCAGCAAGAATATCAAGCTGTTTTAGACTCTGTCTCTTTTGAAGCTGAGGCATTTACTCACCCTGTGTCAGCATATCAAGTTCTAGCTGAACAGGACAATGTGGCTGCAGAAAAGATGCTTAACTTGGTACACACAACTGAATCAATGCAAAGAGCAAAGGATGCCATCACTGTCATGCCACCTAGAGCTGGTGATGATGTTGACTATGGTACTGGTGAGTCTGGAGACTTCTTTGGAGATGATGGTCATGATGGTGAAAAATTCATGGACATAAGGGGAGAAGCAGTCCCTAGCTCCAGATCAAGCATTTCTCCTTGGGTATTTTCTAAAGAGTGTGATGAGCCATATCTCAAAACAACTCTTTTTCACATCATCCAACAGACACACAATGCTCTTCAAGCCACTACCAATGCTAGCACCAAGAAGCTTCTACATGCATATCTCAACTCTCTGTAACTCCATCAAATCCAAGCTCTTCAACATAACCAAGATGTTAATTCAATCAAGACAAAGATTGACCAAGTCAAAAAGAGTGTCTTTAAAAGATTGGATGCTACATTTCCAAATACTACAATGTTGGACATCAATAGACGGTTGAGGAGAATCTCTAATCTTGCCACAAAAGTGGACTCTTTGGATACTAGACTGCAAGTAGTAAAAGCCTCTCTAACGGCTATTCATCTTCATCAAGCACAACAAACTCAATTGCTGTAAAAGGTGGTGGTTGTACAAACTTCTACCTCCACTCTACTTGATGATAACAAAAAGGGGGAGAAAGAATCAACAATCCAAGTCAATCAAGCAGAGCCAACCAGTGAGGGGGAACATGTGGTAAATGTTCAAATCAGTCAAGTAATTATTCCAGAAATTACTCTGCCAAAGCCACCAGTATTGGACAACATTGATCTGATCCAAATAGCAGCTGCTAAACTTGATTCAAAGACAAATCCAAAGATGCTTGATGTTGCAGCTGTTGAGAAGAAACTAGATAAAAAATGGAAGAAGATTGATGCATATATTCAGAAGAAATTTGGTCAGCTACAGAAATCAGACAAGACTTTTCATCATCATTCTCAAGTCAAACATATCTCAGTACATGAAATGAGTCTAGGAAACTTGGGAAAGGCCAAACTTCATGCATCAAATTTTCAAAAGCTAATCTAATTTTGAAGCCTAAAAGGAACTACTCAAAGTTCTCAGACAAAAATCATATGGATCTTATGTTTGAGACACCTAGGCCAGATGAGAAGAAGCTGTTGGGAAGGTAAATTGCATTTTATAAAGATCCATCTGATTCAGTTCAAAAGAAGAGAATTTCCAAAATCTATAGAAATGGTAAGGAAATCTGTGTGGTGGGTGGACACCCTCTTTTTATAGAAGCTAAGAAGGAAGAAAAAGAAAGGATCAAGTAAGAAAAGAAGCAGCTGCCTTAGATGCTAAGAACCTCAAACAAAAGAAGGAGCAAGTTACTATCTTGGCCAAACTTCAAGCTGTCAAATCTATAACTGAGATTTCTGAAAAACCACATGTGATTACTAAAGCTCAAGATCAACAAATGCAAAATGAACCTCCACAGAAAAGAAAATCCAGATACTAGCTTCATTCTAAAAGAAAATTGGACTTCAGTGATGAGGAAATGGAAGACTACATTCCTAAACAGTCTAAAACTTCAACTCAAACATCCAAGCCCTCAGTGGTGCATGAGAAATTCAAGGTGGATCCAACAAAGAACTTTCATGGTGAATCTATTATTCTCAAGGATGAGCCATTAGACAGGGAAAGTCTACCATTTCCTAAATTCAACTTACCTATCTTCAACAAGCCAAAGAAGACAAAGATTAGAGCAACCAAGAAAAAGAAGCCTGTGACTCTGAGATCCAAGACCCTAACCAAATCTCAATCCACAGTCAACAAGGAGGATATCTTATACATCTGCGATATCAAGGAGTTTTCTGAAATAAACCTCTACTTAGATGAATTGGAAGAAGTAAAAGGGATTGATGCTTATAGACATCTTCTTGAAAGGCTATTGTTCAAGTAAGGGAGGGAAAGAAATCACATGGCCACTTCACAGAATTCTTCTAGAAAGCCAATCTTTACTGATAAAGGCCTATTCATCCTTCAAGAAGAACTTTGGATTTAATGTGACTGCAAGGAGAATAGTCCTAAAGAAAATAGAAGATCTAAGGAGCAATAGAACTAAAGATGCATTCCCAAAGACTCTATGAATTCCCTTCCGAGGAAAAATTGTGCATTTGAGGCCTTATTGGCTGATGGAATTTATGGATGATAAGGGTGTTAGAAGATTCTTCAGACTGGATGACCAATTGAGTATCTCTGGAAATGAGACTCTATTGGAAATGCAAGAAATACTGGATCTATCTGAAGCTGATGAACTTGAATTCCACGGACAACTCCAGAATCAAATAGAAAAAAACAACAGTAAGCTTGGGAAGAAATCCAAACAATCAAGGAAATAGAATCATCTGCTCAGACTAAAGGAGCACCTTGAAAATGATTGTGAGAACTCTTTGTACACTTTGCTTTGTTCAATTTTCAATAAATGTTGTAGCACTTATCAGTTTTATCTACTACTTTTTAATCTTTATTTTAGGGTGTTTTGTTATCATCAAGTTTCTCTTAATTTATGGCTACAATTCCAGTAGACATAAATTGGGGGAGATTGTTAGGAATATGGTGTGAACTTGATGATAAGTCAAACAAAACACCTTAGTAGATTTAACTTAGTGAAATTTGTAGCTCTCGATGGATGATCTAATAGTCCCGACAGATGAAGTTTATAGTCCCGACGAATGACCATTTGACATCCATCGAGAGTGTAGCTTATGTAACAAATAAGTACTGTAGCATATCTCTGCAAACAACATATTTTATTCTAGTAGATTGTATAAGGTTATCTAAGTCATGTTGACTACTAGATTGATATGCATAATATATTGACCAATTGTAAATATGAGATGTCTTGTAATTCTTTATAAATAAAATAGAGTCAAATGGCAGATAAACTCCCGACATTTGATTTAAAAGACTCCTGACGGATAATCAACAAAGCTCCCTATGGATAATCATCAAGACTCCTGACAGATGACAAACATAGTCCCGACGGAACATCAAATTCAAATAGCTGTGGACAGTGACAACACAGTCACATGCGTTGGGTGTTTGCAAAAGGAATGTGGCAGCCTGTTAAGCAGGATTTTGAGAACAAAGAAGCATTACCATTTCCATGCAAATGTGAAGATATTCAAAGATGCTGGAATAGAGTAGTAAAGCAGCATGGAGTCACACTAGATATGTTTTGTTTTATTATCTCGTCTTACTATCATGTAAACTTGGTGATACATAAACCAAGTGTAGCAACTAGAATAATTAACTAAGCAGATACATTTTCCAGAGAAACATATCAAGATGTAGTCTGTAAGAATTTATATGTAGTTTATTTGTTCTACTTGTAAAGCAGCTGTGAGCTATTCAGAGTTTCACAGAGTTCTTAAACTGATATATATTATATATATATATCTGGTGGATACATTCAAATCCACAAGAAAGTTGTAAAACTTGTGTTTTATTACTTAGTGTATTGATTTCAATTATCTATCTATTCCACACTTTAGCAAATCAAACACTGTTATATGTATTAATAAAGAACTATTTGAAATCTAAAAAAGAAGCTAGAATTACATTCAACCCCCCCCTATAATTCTTGTTGTATTGTAAGGGAATAACAGTTATGTCAGACCAGATGTGGTATGTTGAGTTGCTGTAATAAGTTAGTTGTGTCAAACTTGTTGAATAAGTTTGGTTTGTAATAGTTATATATCCTTAGTCATACTTAAACCTGGATAAGATTTAGGGGAGAAGGGGGTCATGTTTATGTATTAATAATGAGTTGGGTTATATTATATTTGTCGTTATTATTTTTCGTGACGTCAACTCCTGACCCCGGGGTTGAGGCCGTTACAATTTGAGGTTGGGGTCCTTTCTGTGTCTGACTTAAGTTGACTTTCGACTCCCATTGATGGCTCAACGGATGTTGAATTTTCCCTTTCGACGGATGATGCAGTCTGCCTGTCAACGGATGATGCATCATGTCAATCAACGGATGCTGCACTTTGTCTTTCAACGGATGTAGAATTATGTGCTTCATTTGTTGCTGACTTTTCTGCATTTTCCATAGGATTTATCTCTTGATCACTTCCATCATTATCGTCATCATAGATCATCTCGACATTGTCAAATTTGAGGCCTTAGTGGAAACCTTCATCGTGTAGTCCTTCAATCTTCTTATCATCAAACACAACATGTACAGATTCCATAACATTGTTGGTTCTGAGATTGTAGACTCTGTATGCTTTTCCAACTACATACCCAACAAAAATACCTTCATCTTCTTTGGCATCATACTTTCCATGTTGCTCAGTTTGATTCCTTAGAATATAGCATTTGCAGCCAAAGACATGAAGAAAGTTTAGTGTTGGATTCCTGTTCTTGAACAATTGATAAGGAGTCATGCATTTTGCTTGATTGATGAAAGAAATATTTTGAGTGTAGCATGCAGTATTTACAGCTTCTACCCAAAAATAAGTTTGTAACTTTGATTCTTCTAGCATTTTCCTTGAAGCTTCAATAAGAGATCTATTCTTTATTTCCACCACTCCATTTTGTTGTGGAGTCCTTGCTGCTGAAAACTCATGCATGATCCCATTTTCTTCATAAAACAACCTCATTACAGAATTTTTGAACTCAGTTCTATTTTCACTACTGATTCTTCTTACTTTGAGATCCAGATGATTGTTGACTTGCCTTATATGATTGATAATGATTTCACTAGCTTCATCTTTATATTTTATCAAATATGTCCAAGTGAACTTTGAGAAATCATCCACAATTACTAGGAAATATCTTTTCTTTGATATTGACAACAGATTGATAGGTCTAAACAAGTCCATGTGCAAGAGTTGTAGTGGTTCTTCAATTGTAGCTTCAAGCTTCTTCTTGAATGATGCCTTGATTTGCTTTCACTTTTGACAGGAATCACACAACCCATCCTTTGAGAACTCAACTTGAGGAATGCCTTTTACTAGGTCTTTCCTGACTAACTCATTCATAGTCTTGAAGTTCAGATGGGACAGCTTCTTGTGCCATAGCCAAATTTCATCTTGACTTGCTTTGCTGAAAAGACAGGTAATGGAATTTTCTTTGGATGAGTTAAAGTCATCTAGATACACATTTCCTTTTCTCACTCATGTGAGAACCACTTTGTTGTTCTTTTTGTTTGTAACAACACAGGCTTCTGAATTTAAGGTTACATAGTCGCCTTTGTCACATTCTTGACTGATACTCAGTAAATTGTGCTTGAGTCCTTTAACTAGAGCAACTTCTTCAATGATAAAATTGTCTTTTGAAATCAAGCCATATCCCACAGTATACCCTTTGTTGTCATCTCCAAAAGTAATACTTGGGTCAGCTCTCTCCTTGAAATCAGTGAGCATGGCCAATCATGTGCCTTGAGCAGACACTATCCAAATACCAAAGATTTTTTCTATTTCCCTACACATATCAAAATCAAATCAAGTTGATTTTGGTACCCAAGTTTTCTTGGGTCTTGCCTTGTTATCCTTATTTTTAGTTTTTTTAAGCTTTTCCTCATTTGACTTAGGTGATGAATGTAACGCTTAAGAAATATTATGTAATTATTTTTATCAATAAATAATTATTATGTGATTTTATGTGAATTTTGGTGAATTATTTGATGATTGATATTAATATTTGGATGTGTATTTCTGATAAAAAGTTAAATATTTTAATTTTTAATTATCCATATTTTCATTTTGCATTTTTAATGGTTGCAATAATCCACTAGGTCTCTGATACATCGCCTTAATTCTCCGATATGCCTAACACCTCCTAATGCATTTTGAAATTTCCTTTTTCATATCTGGCTATCAATATTCTTCTTTAAATTTCTGTATAGCTTGGCATTTCTTGAATAGATTAAATATTAAATATTATGAGTTCCCTTTAGGATCTCATTCTTCAATTCTGTCACTTGTGGCATCCTAATTCTGGAAGAATATCAGAGAATAGCGTAATCACTCTTCTGAGTGCATAAATTTCCTCTTACTAATCTGTTAACATCCTGATCCATTATCTCCTCTTGATATCTCTTTATCTTCTCTAACCCCTCTGGCGAAAAGATCATACTACACTTCCTTGCTTCTCTTAGATTATAAATTCTGACTTCCAATTCCAACTTTTGAAATCCCATAGATAACTCTTTTGGTGCAGTCAACACATTCACTTTCTCCTTTTTACTTATCGCGTTGCCACTACATTTGTTTTTCCTCGTGAATACATACTTTAAACTCTTATGGTCCGTATAAATCTCACACCTTTCTCTATACATATAATATTTTCCAAATCTTCAAAATGAATATTATTACTGCTAGTTCCAAGTTATGAGTAGGATACTTCTGCTCATAAGGTTTTGGTTGTCTAGATGCATATGCAATAACTTTATTGTGCTGCATCAACACACATCCTATTCCCTTATGAGAAGTATCAGTATAGACTACAAAATCTCCTTAGTCATCTGGAAGTGATAAAACAGGTTCTGTGACCATTCTCTTCTTTAACTTCGCAAAACTTTCTTCACACTTCTCTATTTCATATAAACTTCTCGCTTTTCCTAGTAAGCTTCGTCAAAGGTGTCCCAATCTTCAAGAAATCTTAAACAAATTTCCGATAATAACCTGCCAATAATAAAACTTCTTACTTTTTTTAGTGCTTTTGGTCTTTCTCCATTCATAATAGCTTTAATTCCTGTTGGATCCACTTCGGTTTCTTCCTCACTGACTATTTATGCTAAGAATTAAACTTCCTATATTCAAAAACTCACTTTGAAAACTTTACATACAACTTTTTTCTTCTCAGACTCCCCAAATTATCATTAAATACCTTGCATGGTCCTCCGTTAACTTTGAGTAAATCATAATATCATCTGTAAGCACAAATACAACTTATCTCGATACTCTTTAAAAGTTTTGTCCATCAAGTTTAAATATTGATGGTATATTAGTCAATCCAAATGACCCTAATAAAATTCATAATAATCGTACTTAGTTCTGAAAGCTGCCTTTAGCACATCCCCAGGTTCAATCTACAATTGATGATACCCAAATCTTAAATCCATCTCAGAAAATTCTTTGATTCTTTCAACTGATGAAGCAAATTCTTAATTCAAGGTAACAAATACTTGTCCTTGATAGCAAGCTTGCTGAGCTTTCGCTAGTCGACACATAAACTCCTGCTTCCATCTTTTTTAGTAATAAATAATACTGGTGCACCTCATGGGGTACACTAGGTCTAATTTCTCTTTCTTCTAAAGTCTCTTGCAATTGCTTTTCTAACTCCTTCATTTTAACTGGCGCCATTGTTAGGGCGGAAACACGAGCTAATAATACACGCAAGTATACGCGTTCACAAGTAATATAGAATATTTTCTAATTCATTCCCATAGAGACTCAGACTAATTATGTTCAATTAACACTCACTCACCAATGTATAATTATTTCCCAATGTTAAGACAATACACTTAGATTTGATTAACTAATTATTAACTACAATTAACTACGAGAATTAAGCACTTAATTGACACTTGAATTAACAATATTAAAACAAACATGAGATCACAACTTCATTACTACTTCCTTCAATAGTCATTGTCATTACCCTTAGCACGCAACAGAGATGATATTAATCGAACAACACGAAACTGATAAAAGCCAACTTTCATTGTACTAATACCATTCTACCAAGCATCCACAATTAAGATATACGTTGAATAGGCATCAATTATGTTGAGACCCTATATATCTATAGAATTTGACAACATAACGATTTAAGCACAAGTTATTCCTTATGATTACATAGGGCAAGTAAAACGGTTAGAGTTACCCACTAATCATGCATACACATACATGAACCTATGCTAGCATGGCAAGTTCTTAACCTCAAGATCCACCGTCGCTTCACAAGAGATTAACACCCTATCTTATATGTTCGCGATGCACATAAGATGAATAAGAACAACCAATACTAGATATCATACAATCATCACACACTAAGGTGTTAAATACTAACTAAAGAATTCTATAGTAAATCCGTTACGACCCCTTGATCATGATGAGCCCATGATAGAACTCATCGTCATCATGGGTTCATATGAAAACATGATAATAACACACGAGAATAATTAAAACTACTTATATTAAACTAGAGTACGTCACAAGAGTAAATAGGTTCAAAGTAAAGAAAACTAGCATCAACCGTTACAACGAAATAAAGAATCACAAGAAAATATGCTTCCTCTTCGTTGCGGTGTGTTAAAATGATCTTCTTCCTTATCTCCTTGCTCCTCGATTAATACTACGATCCAACGCTATGTGAAACATCTCTTAAAACTACTTATATAGGAGTCCCATAAAACCCAGCTAACTCAGAAGTTGGAAGCTTAACAGAATCAAGAGTCTAAAATAATTATTTTAAAATTCCGTCCCTGAGCGGCCGCTCAGATCCCTTCTAGAAAATGCTCTATTTTTGCTCCCGTTTCTTGCGGCATTCTGCCCCTATCTTCCCACGCGCAATGCCAAACACATGCCAAGGTTTATTCTTGATGAAATCTCTCCAGAAATGCAATTAATACCCTAAAATGCACAAACACTAGGAAAACGCATCGAATACACAAAATACTTGATTCCAAGACATCAATTCAAGCCATTATAAGACGTTCTAAGCGATATAAAATGTCACTTATCACACCCCCAAACTTAAATCGATGTTTGTCCTCAAGCGTCATTGACTCAAAAATAAACAAAAACATGCATGAATGCAATCTATATGAAATGCAGCGATCCCCCTTACTAAGACCAAACCAACCAACTTACGACATCTCAACAAATGCAATTAGGCGAATAAAGATCAATCAAATCATCCAAACTAACATACAGCCAGAAATGTGGTGTCTGCGGATGCTTAGCAGATATGCTTTGAAACTAGATTAATTATCATAACTCGACTATCCTCAAGGTAATCACGTGATTATACGAAGAATAAAATTCTAGGCACAAAATGACTTATAACACTTCAAGATTACTGGAGCTTATTACGGAATCATTCTTTTTATTTAACACAACACATAAATGCTTATTTGACCGTGCAATGAGTGAGGTCCACAAAAGACTTATACAATGGCATCCATGTAGCGAGCGTTAGGTTAGCGGATTCCAGAATATAAAAGCCTTAGGTCACTAGGCACAAAGTCCCCTAAGAACTTAATAACTCGAATACCAAAGAGCCCACTCATAATCAATTATGCATTAACTCTCTATTTTTTTCTTTTCTTTTCTTCTCTCTTTTTTTCTTATTTTTTTTCCTATATTTTTTTTTCAATATTTTTTCAAAATTTCTGAGCAAGTGCGTTTCGCTCCATCTTGCTCAACCCTAGACTACTCGCATAAAAATACGAGTCGGCTACTAGCCATTTGATGCCTAGCCACAATTAGCAATGAATTCCACTTTTTACTCCAATTTTTCTTTTCATGCCTTTTATCACTAAGAACCTATTATAAATTCTAAACATAATAAACAGATTAACCTTGAAAACCATCAAACCATAACAACAATCTAGTCCTTAAGCATTCTCTAAGACTTAGTGAAATTACAAGTGTTTCTAGCATGCACGTCAACCTACAAGACTCAACATCACTTTAACGCTATCACTACACTCGCATCAACATTACAAATCAATTGGTAAAGCAACGCAAAAGGGATCATGGTATATGCATGAGCTACATGACATGATAAATAAAGCTATAAAATAAAAAATAAAAAAACTATATGGCAAAAGTGCGTTTATATGAACTAAACTATCATGAATATGCAATTATATGACACACACACAAAATATTCCTTAACTACCACCCCCAAACTTAAAATCTTCACTGTCCCCGGTGAAGGTAGTAGAAAGGAATACAGGGTATACATACTAGAAGAGATCATCATCATCATCACCCTCAAAGGGTGCAGTATCAGGAGGCGGATATGCAGAGTCCTCACAAAAAATTGGCCACTGGATGTCAGCTCCAAGGCCTCTAAAAGAAGTCCCAAGCGCAAGGGTGAGCTCCTGAGAAAACCTGTTCTGCGTCTCGTACATAGCATCCATCCTCCTCGAGAGCCTCCTATACTGGGCATCAGCCATCCCAGCACCCTCCTGAGCTCTAGAAGAGCCTGCATCGTCACGCCCTAGCCTCGCCATGGTAGCACCACCTGCTGGACGCCCTCCTGCAAGACGATAACCCAGCCCATACTCCTCGGGCTTTCCACCAGTCCACTCATGCATCGTATTCAGAGTCCCGGAATCAATAGGAGCGGCCGGCAGCTGCAACTGCTCGTGAGACGGCCACTGAACTCCCACTGCTCGGAAAAGCTTTGTAACAGTGGATGCATAAGGGATGTTCATGTGCTTAGCTCCCCTAAAAAACTTCAGAATTCCTTGGTAGATGAACTAACCAAGGTCCACATAGTACTCCTCATTCAAAATACCCCATAACAACTGTGCTCGCTCAACTGTAACCTCATGTGCATGTGAAGTAGGCAGAATATTAGCGCAAATAAAGGCATTCCATGCACGGGCATACCTATTCATCGTAATCGCCGGAAAATGGTGATACTCGTTAGTCCCAGTCTTGAAAGTCCAAACTGTGCCCGGCCTACAGAGAGTAGCACAAATCAAATCCAAGTCAAAATCTTCAGTAGTCTTCTCGTTCCAATTCTCCTCCGTGGGCTTCCTCTGTCGCTGCCCAATCACACGGTGAATCGCCTCAGGGTGATAATCCACTGTCATCCCCCGCACAACAGAAAACTAATTCTTTTCAACCTTCACGTTCGCATAGAACTCGCGAACAACGCTCATCGGAACTGCCTCTGGTGACTCACAAAAAGTAATCCAACCCTTCTCAGCAATCATTGGCAACAACTCACCATCCCTCCCCGATGGTAAGAATCCCCTCTCCTTCAAAATAGGCTTACCCAGAAGCCTAGTATACTCCTCCTCAGCAGCCCTATCAAATAAATGAGGCCTCGCACAAGTACCCCTCGAAGATTCAGCAGTAGGAACAGCGTTGCTGCTATCAATAGTCCTAGATCTCTTGGGTGCCATCGAAACTGAGAAAAAGTGTTTAAGATTTGTCTTTTTGAATATGGGAGAGAGTTTAAGGTTTGAAAGTGTATGAGGGAGTATATGGAATAGTTGTATGTATATATGGGGTAGAGATTAGGGTAAAATTTAATTAGGAGTGGGTTTGAGGGTTAAAAACGTGGGTAATGGGAAGATAATTCGTGGGAAGTGGGGCTGTGTTTTGATTTTTGATTTTTCAGATTTTTTTTGGATTTTTATAAGGCTTAAAAAAATTCTGCCAGTTGGGCCCTGAGCGGTCGCTCAGCAAAGCTGACCGGGCGCTCAGCTTGCTGAGTGGTCGCTCAGCAAAGCTGAGCGCGCTTAGCAGAGCTGAGCGGGCGCTCAGGGTTCTTTTAGAATTTTTTTTCTTGCCCTGTTTTTCTGATTTTTTTGTGGTTTTGGATAGGTTACTAACTTTTAAGGGTTCCTGTAACAACAAATCATGGGTTGCCTCCCAAGAAGCGCTTCTTTTTCGTCATTAGCTTGATGTAGTATACCTTAATCAAGTTGACAATAAAATGGCACTAACCACTTCCCGGTTTGCCGTGTCCCCATTGTAATGCTTCAAATGCTGACCATTAACCTTGAATGTTTGGTCCGGATCATTCTCAAAAATCTCCACCGCTTCATGTGGAAACACAGTTTTGACAATAAAAGGTCCAGACCACCTTAATTTCAACTTTCCAGGAAAAAGTCGGAGACGAGAGTTGAATAATAGAACTTGCTGCCCCGTCATAAATGACTTAGGATATAGCTTCCTATCGTGCCATATTTTCACTTTTTCCTTGTACATTTTGTTATTCTCGTACGCTTGGAGTCGAAATTCATCAAGTTCATTTAGCTGAAGCATTCACTTCTTTCCAGCTACATCTAGATCCAGGTTCAACGTCTTCAACGCTCAATAGGCCTTATGTTCATGCTCCGTAGGTAAATGACATCCCTTACCATACAAAAGTTGAAACGGGGACATCCCAAGTGGAGCCTTGTATGCTGTTCTGTAAGCCCAAACAGCTTTATCGAGCTTTAAAGACCAATCTTTCCTTGACGGACAAACAACCTTCTCTAAAATGCGCTTGATCTCTCTATTAGACACTTCCGCTTGACCATTCATTTACGGATGATAGGCAGTAGCAACATGATGATTCACATTGTAGCGCTACATCATAGAAGTGAACTTACGGTTGCAGAAATGCGACCCTTCATCACTTATAATTACTCGTGGCATTCCAAACCTTGTGTTATCTGCTTATAAAGATAATTCAACACTACCTTTGCATCATCCGTCGGCAGAGCTTTGACTTCTACCCATTTTGAGACAGAATCGACTGCCAGCAAGATGTACTGATTATTGCAGGACGAGACAAATGGCCCCATGAAATTGATTCCCCAAACATCAAAGACCTTGACTTCAAGCATCACATTTAACGATATTTCATCCTTCCTCGTAAGATTTCCCACTCTTTTGCAACGATCACACCTTAAAACGAACTGATGAGCATCCTTAAACAAAGTAGGCCAGTAAAAACCTGCTTGCAGAATACGAGCTGTCGTCTTCTCACCACCATAATGTCCACCATAAACTGTGGAGGGACAGTCTCGTAATATCCCCTCCGTCTCACAAAATGGGATACATCTCCTGATGATCTGGTCAGCTCCCTGTCTAAACAAATATGGTTCATCCCACATATACCACTTCACCTCATGCATAAACTTCTTCTTTTGAGCTGTATTCATATTAGGAGGCATTATATTGCTGACAAGATAATTCACAATATCTGCGAACCATGGGTCTTCCTCCTAAACTGGGAACAACTGCTCATCAGGAAAAGATTTGTTGATCAATGTCTTCTCATGTGAAGTAGACTCGGGATTCTCCAATCTAGAGAGATGGTCAGCTACTTGATTCTCAATACCTTTTCGATCCTTGATCTCTAACTCAAATTCCTGTAGCAAGAGCACCCAATGAATGAGTCTAGGCTTCGAATCCTTCTTGGAAACCAAATAGCAGATGGCCGCATGATCAGTGAACGCTGTCACCTTTGTCCCACGCAAATAAGATCGAATTTTTTTAAACCAAAGACTATAGCCAAAAGCTCCTTCTCAGTAGTGGTGTAGTTCATTTAAGCTCCATTTAAAGTCTTCCTCGCATAGTAGACCATATGAAAGAAATTATTCTTGCGCTGCCCAAGAACTGTGCCCACCGCATAATCACTCGCATCACACATCATCTCAAAAGGCTATGTCCAATCAGGTGCCGTAATAACTGGTGCATTTATCAAACTCTTCTTAAGCGTCTCGAATGCCGTCAAGCATTCATCATCAAATTTGAAAGGCACATCCTTCTCAAGCAAGTTGCACAACGGCTTAGATATCTTCAAAAAGTCCTTGATGAAACGCAGATAAAAACCCGCATGACCAAGAAAACTACAGATTCCTTTCACAGAAATAGGTGGTGGAAGATTTTTAATGACTCCCACCTTGGCTTTGTCCACCTCAAGACCCTTGCTAGAGACCTTATGCCCAAGAATAATACCTACACGCACCATAAAGTAACATTTTTCCCAATTGAGCACCAAATTAGTTTCCACACACCTTTTGAGCACCGCACGAAGATTATTCAAACATTCATCATACGAATGTCCAAAGACGGAGAAGTCTTCCATGAACACCTCGACATTATTTCCAATCATATCAGAGAATATAGCCATCATACATCTCTGAAAAGTGGCTGGTGCGCCATATAAGCCAAATAAAACTCTGCGAAAATCAAACGTGCCAAATAGAAAAGTGAAGGTAGTCTTTTCTTGATCCTCTGGTGTAATACATATCTGATTATACCCCGAATAACCATCCTGAAGACAATAATACTCATGACCGGCCAACCTGTCCAGCATCTGATTAATAAATGGAAGAAGGAAGTGATCCTTCCTTGTGGCCTTGTTCAACTTTTTGTAGTCCATGCATACCCTCCATCTTGTGACTGTTCGAGTAGGGATGAGCTCGTTCTTCTCATTTGCTACCACGGTAATACCTCCTTTATTAGGTACACATTGCACAGGGCTCACCCAAGAACTGTCAGAAATAGGATAAATGATTCCTGCATCCAGCCACTTCAGAATTTCTTTCTTCAACACTTCTTTCATGATATGATTAAGTCTTCGCTGTTGCTCAACAGTCGGCTTACTACCTTCCTCTAGCAGAATTTTATGCATGCAGTATGAAGGGTCGATCCTTTTGATGTCTGCTATAGTCCATCCGATAGCCGATTTGAATTCTCTCAAGATTCTCAAGAGCTTGTCCTCCTCACTACCTGAAAGGTCAGATGCAATAATAACAGGTAAAGTAGATGCATCACCTAAAAAAGCATACCTCAAGTGTTCAGGCAATGGTTTAAGCTCCAAGGTAGTTGCTTCCTCAATAGATGGTTTGAGCTTTCCTTCAGCATTTTTGAGGTCAGAAGTACCAAGAGATTCAAATGGCATTTCTAGCTTTCGCCTCCAAGGAGAAGCATTTAGATATTGTAGTTGCTCATTGCCATCCTCATCCTCACTGTCAAAATCCCCCACTAAGGCTTTCTCTAATGCATCAAACATTAGCATATGATCAAGTTCTGAAGTAACCGCAGAATCAATCAAATCCACCTTTAAGCACTCCTCGTCTTCTGTAGGGAATTTCATCGCTTTGAATACATTGAATGTCACATTTTGATCCTGCACCCGCATAGTAAGTTCACCTTTCTGCACATCTATCAAGGTACGGCCTGTAGCCAGGAAAGGCCTCCCCAAGATTATGGGAATCTTCTTATCTTCCTCAAAATCCAGAATAACAAAGTCTGCAAGAAAGAAGAGCTTATCCACCTTTACTAGCACATCCTCCACTATGCCTCGTGGGTATGTAATAGAACGATCATCCAATTGTAGAGACATGTAGGTGGGCTTTGGATCAGGTAAATTCAACTTTTTAAAGATCGACAACGGCATCAGATTGATGCTTGCTTCCAAATCACACAGGCACTTGTCAAAAGACAACTTGCCAATGGTGCAAGGAATGGTGAAGCTACCTGGATCTTTAAGCTTTGGAGGTAACTTTTGTTGTAGCACAGCACTGCATTCTTCCGTTAGAGCAACGGTCTCAAGGTCATCCAGTTTCACCTTCCTTGAAAGAATACTCTTCATAAATTTTGCATAACTAGGCATTTGCTCCAGAGCCTCAACGAAAGGTATATTGATGTGAAGTTTCTTGAACACCTCCAGAAATTTACCAAACTGCTTATCCATCTTTTGTTGTTGTAATCTCTTAGGGAAATGGGCTGGAGGATAGAGTTGTTTCTCCCCTGTATTACCCTCAGGCAGAGTGTGTTCAACAGTAATCTTCCTTGGTTCCTCCGCTTTCTCCCCTTGCTTAGCTTCTTCATCACCAACTTCAGCTTCCCCGTCTTTTGCTTTTTCAGCATCATCAACTTTTCCAGACCTTAAGGTAATAGCCTTGACTTGCTCTTTAGCTTCCTTCCTGCCTGGAACTTCAGTATCGCTGGGAAGTGTGCTAGGTTGACGATTGAGCACTGCATTGGCTATTTGACCGATTTGATTTTCCAAGGTCTTGATAGAAACCGCCTGACTTTTGCACAACAGCTTAAGTTCCTCAAAATCAGCACTAGAGGGTGGAGCAGCACCTCCTTGTTGAGGATATGATTGCCTTTGATCATACTACCGTGGTTGCTGGAATACTGGTGGATTAAACTGTTTACTTATGCCTTGCTGATATGGTTGCTGAATAGCATTCTGATTATTACTCCAGCTGAAATTTGGATGATTTCTGTTGTTAGGATGATAAGTAGCAGGCACAGGCTGCTGCGGTCGCTGATAATTGTTCACATACTGAACATATTCATTAACAAGAGAACATCGATCCGTAGCATGAGAACCTGCTCAAAGCTCACAGACCATAGCTATCTGATTGACTCCATAGGTGGCTAAAGAATCGACCTTCATAGACAGCGCTTGGAGCTGCGCTGTAATAGCTGTAGCTGCATCAACTTCCAGAATACCTGCTACCTCCCCAAGCATCATCCTTTGAGTTGGGTTTTGATGCTCATTTGCAGCCATCTTCTCAATCAGATTATAAGCCTCAATATAGCTTTTGGCCCACAAGGCGCCTCCAGCTGCTGCATCGAGCATGGGCCGAGATTGGGCCCCCAAACCATTATAGAAACCAGTGATCACCATCCAATCAGGCATACCATGATGTGGACACTTTCTCCACATCTCCTAGTAGCGCTCCCAAGCTTCGCACTTGGATTCTGTAGGCTGTTGCGCAAACTGAGTAAGAGCACTCCTCATAGCCGCAGTCTTCGCCATTGGATAGAACTTTACCAGAAACTTTTGTGCAAGATCTTGCCAAGTAGTGATGGACCCAGCTGGTTCAGAATGTAACCAGTCCTTAGCTTTATCCCTCAGTGAGAATGGGAAAAGCCTCAGCTCGATAGCCTCATCAGTCATACCATTATATTTGAAAGTACTACAGATCTCGACAAAATTCCTTATGTGCATGTTGGGGTCTTCAGTCGCAGCACCTCCGAAAGAAACGGAATTCTGCACCATCTAAATAGTGCCAGACTTGATTTCAAAGTTATTGGCCTCAATAGTCGGGTGCATGATGCTAGACTGAATGTCATCAATTTTAGGCCGAGAAAAGTCCATAAGAACTGGATCTGCCGGAACTATACGGTCACCCATGCTTACTGGTTCTTTCTGTTCACTTTCTGTATCCGAATCTTCAAAATCTATCTTCTCCGGAATATCAAGAACTTCGTCTATCTCCTTAGCCGTATCTAAAGTCCTCTTGCGAGTACGAGAACGTGTTTGCATAAACGCTCGCTAAAGTACCTGAAACACAACCGGAAACAATAAATAACACGTCTTAATCAATGAGTCCTAATGACCACTGATGGTAAGTACATAAACTAAACAAATACGCCGAGTCCCCGGCAGCGGCGCCAAAAACTTGTTAGGGCGGAAACACGCGCTAATAATACACGCAAGTATACGCATTCGCAAGTAATATATAATACTTTCTAATTCGTTCCCACAGAGACTCAGACTAATTATGTTCAATTAACACTAACTCACCAATGTATAATTACTTCTCAATGTTAAGACAATACACTTAGATTTGATTAACTAATTATTAACTACAATTAACTACGAGAATTAAGCACTTAATTGACACTTGAATTAACAATATTAAAATACACATGAGATCACAACTTCATTACTACTTCCTTCAATAGTCATTGTCATTACCCTTAGCATGCAACAGTGATGATATTAATCGAACAACATGAAACTGATAAAAGCCAACTTTCATTATACTAATACCATTCTACCAAGCATCCATAATTAAGATAGACGTTGAATAGGCATCAATTATGTTGAGACCCTATATGTCTACAGAATTTGACAACATAACGATTTAAGAACAAGTTATTCCTTATGATTACACAGGGCAAGTAAAACGGTTAGAGTTACCCACTAAGCATGCATACACACACACATACATGAACCTATGCTAGCATGGCAAGTTCTAAACATCAAGATCAACCGTCACTTCACAAGAGATTAACACCCTATCTTATATGTTCGCGACGCACATAAGATGAATAAGTACAACCAATACTAGATATCATACAATCATCACACACTAAGGTATTAAACACTAACTACAGAATTCCATAGTAAATCCGTTACGACCCCATGATCACGATTAGCCCATGATAAAACTACTTATATTAAACCAGAGTACGTCACAAGAGTAAATAGGTTCAAAGTAAAGAAAACTAGCATCCAACGTTATGACAAAATAAAGAATCATAAGAAAATATGCATCCTCTTCGTTGCGGTGTGCTAAAACGGTCTTCTTCCTTATCTCCTTGCTCCTCGATTAATACTACGATCCAACACTATGTGAAACGTCTCTGAAAACTACTTATATAGGAGTCCCATAAAACCCATCTAACTCAGAAGTTGGAAGCTTAACAGAATCAGGAGTCTAAAATAATTATTTTAAAATTCCGTCCCTGAGCAGCCGCTCAGCATTCTTGAGCGGGCGCTCAGCTTCCTGAGCGGTCGCTTAGCAGAGCTGAGCGGGCGCTCAGACCCCTTCTGGAAAATGCTCTGTTTTTGCTCCCATTTCTTGCTGCATTCTGCTCCTATCTTCCCACGCGCAATGTTAAACACATGCCAAGGCTTATTCTTGATGAAATCTCTCCAGAAATGCAATTAATACCCTGAAATGCACAAACACTAGAAAAACGCATCAAATACACAAAATACTTGATTCCAAGACATCAATTCAAGTCATTATAAGACGTTCTAAGCGGTATAAAATGCTACTTATCAGCCATTCTGTACGGGGCCTTGGATACTGGCTTCATTTTAGGTGCTAGGTCGATTGCAGACTTAATATCTCTATTTGGAGGAGGTCCTGGTAACTCGCTTGGAAATACATTTAGAAACAAATTGATTACTAGGAAATCTTCAAGTTTTGCTGGCTCCTGACTTATATTTATCACATAATCAACATAGTGCTCGCTTCTTTTGTCACCTAACCTTTTGGTTTAAATCATTGTTAAAAACTTCTATACTTGCCTTTGACCTCTTAAACATCTCCACTTTCTTACTTGGCATCTTCAGAATTATCTTCTTATCACGACGGTCTATCTGAGCATCACGCTTAAATAGTTAGCCCATTTCCTAGAATAATTTAAATTCTCCTATATTAAATAATATGAAAATCATAAACTTATTGCCATAAATCTCAATTTCACCATTGTTACTCACTTATTTAACAATTACACATTCTTGATTTGCTAATTTTATAGTCATGATCTCATTTAACAATTCCACAGAGTAATTCAACTTATTAACAAAACCTTGAGAAATAAACGATTAAGTTGCTCCCACACCTAACAATACTTTAACACATAAGTTATTCACCATAATCATTCATGTCATCACATCCGTATTCTGAATAACCTATTTCACAGACATATCGTAAATTCTCATCCTTGTAGACGTATTCCTTATCAAAGTAGATTCCCTTGATTCTTAGCGCATCCCTGACTGGGGCTGGTGATTTACAATCCTCGCCATATGCCCTGGTTTTCTTTCCTTGCATGAGAGGTAGCTGAAACTTTACCCACTTGATTCATGATAGGTTGATTTTTGTTTAGAAAACTTTTATAAAGAACAACAGTGCACCAAAATAACTAGAAGGATCCATAATTTAATAAACTTAGGGTTGAAAGGAAAGAAAAAGTAATGATTTGAATATGAATGAGACAACCACATTGGTACTTAAGATGGCCAGTCTTTCATACCATATGGCATACAACACATGATTAGGTGGCATCGCACTCGACTCTTCGTCATTCTGACAAAGCGTCTCACCGTAACACTGCTTGTCCCAATCAGAAAACAAAACTTGAGGGGAAAAATTAAATTTGAAAGGAATGCGATATTCTTCTTTTTCTTATCACCATACAGAGTTTTATTAGTAAAAGAAGTTTATATATATTCAAGAATCAAAAGAATATACGTCGTAGTATTATAGAAAAGAATGATATCATTGATTACCATCCACATTTCACTTGTATACATCTTTCGAGCTTGTTCGATCAGATCCCATTCGAGTCATATATTAACTTCAATAGTCCACTGAAATGCCTTCATAAATTAAGCACTATGACATATTCTTACTTAATAAGTCTTGTGTCTTTAGCATCGTACCTGCATGTATAATACTTGAACAATTCGATCATAATTGCGCTCTTATAGGATAACTTCAAGTTTCTTCTATGCAACTTAGAATAACCACTGATCATTCAACATATCGATTTTCTTATAAATAATGTTCTTCTTTTAGAAAAGTTTGGACATTTGCTCTTCCTTCTTCGATCATGCTCAGGCTTCTTTTAAGTTAATGAATTCTTTAAACTCTAATGGTCTCAAAAATTGGATGAATAGTTTCTCCGTACACTGATTTTGTTGTTAATCTTATCAAACAAGATTTGCACTCTTCTGTTAGGATTAATCAAAACTTCTTCGTAATAGCGGGACCACTTGGCCCTCGAAATTAACCATACTAATTTCTGGAACACGAATTTTCTAAGTCATCTAGTCTTATAACAAACAAGAAACTCAAGTAGTAACTTGACAACCAATGTTTAAAACTTATTTTATTAAAAGGGCTTTTTGAAATTTTGTTAAAGAAATCTTTTTCGAAAACTTGTTTAAAAACTTTGAAAATTGCACATCTGGTCGTCATTACTATATGAGTTGGTTGTTGTCCTCCTTAACCATAACAAGGTACCAATCACATAAAGGTCATTCACTTCAATCTATCTTTCTCCTTTACTGGGTCCATCTTGCATGCATTAGTCGACAAAAACTTCAGTTACCGCTGTATATTATCTTATTCGTAACTTCACTTCAAAGCTTCCCTACTCGTAATACTCCCACCATCAATTTCTGCAGTCGTTAAGTTCAACAGGTCTATCTAATAGTCAACAAGTCTATTCTATAAAACAAGTTTGTTGATGTCACATCACATTGTTACTATATATATCACATCATCATAACACCATCATCTAACTTCAAGAAAGCTCTAGATCCATACTCTTCTCTAACTCTCTTTCAAAACTCATCTAGTCCATTACACAAGCTAGTCATGGGTGGCCTATTCACTAATGGCTTCTTTTAACCTGGTAGCAACTACTGTCCAGAACACATGAATCCTTTTTCTAAACTCATTCTCACCTTTATTAATATCTCATGTACTCACCATTTACTGTAGCTCTCGAATCCATCCTCGTTGGTACTGTTGCTCCATAAGATAGGTTTTAAACTGATGGTATAGAATAGGGTGTAGGGTAAACTAAAAAGATACACTCGCAGCTGAATGTCCAGTAGAACAAGAATAAGCAGATGGAGGTTCTTAAATAGGTGGTCTCACATCAGGAGGTGGTAGAATAGCTTGAAGGGGTGACTGTTAGAACAGGAGGTAATATAGTTAATACTGGTGGAAGAACAATGTGCGAGTCAAATCTGGGTGAAGATGACGGTCCTCGAATGAAAGGCTCCGAATGACCGGATGATACAGGGAAAATAGGATCTGCCATTGCCGTTATCTGGAAATCACATTGCAAGATAAGAATTTCGAATCGCACCATGAATCGTACTGAAAACCTACTATACAGTAGCACTCAACCTTACGACGTCTTATCTTTCTATTTCCTATTCCTAATCCTAACCCTCTACCCAATCCTGACAATCTAGGCTTGTTTCAGTGACTTATAACCTGTAGCTCTGATACCAACCTATGACGTCTTTCAAACCCTGGTCAGAAGTTTGGGGTTCACAACACTCATATAATATATAAACTTGTATATGAAATATTATAAGCAATGACCCTTCCTTACATAACCATGTATCGCAACAGGTTAAAGTATGAAAACAAGTCACAACCTTAACTTTTATTACAACGCACCAAATCCCAACTAGTTTAACTTACAACTGATTATGAAATTTTTCTTACAATCTTGCATAACTCAACTACCATATAAAGCTCCTGCTAGTTCGATCCAACTCAACCTGGAATCCTAGCTCGTACACTGGATTGGGAAACCTCGTTATCAACCATTTCCTTCTTAACTGTAGAATACATAAAAAGTTTTGCAAGAGTGAGCTAACTAGATCAGTAAGTCATAGTAGCAATAACTGGGGTTAAACAATGATCAATTGAAATGATTCAAAGGAATCAAGTTTCTTGTTAAACAATCATTTGAATTGGATATTTATTTTAAATTTTAAAACCAAGGTTAGGCTGCTGATCAGTCACGCACTAACCCCGAGCAAGGCACACGGCTCTGATCGATAAACAGGATCTAAAGGCACATATTGGCCTAATTCGACCACGAATCTGGTCTGGCCACGAATCTGGTCTACATAAAGAAAACATCCAATTCTAAAACAGTTCAGTATGATAAACAATATAATTTCATAAAACAAGATCATAATCAACAGTGATAAAATATTTGTATAAAAGCGTAATGCAATTCATGAGTATCACAAGGGTATATCAAGGTATTTATGAGGAATGGCCTCCATCCTGTAGGAGAATCACGTATTAGATGAACAAAGATTTCACAAGGTTTAGTTCTTTGATGTTACAAGGTATGATAGAGTATAAAAGTTTCTATATGTTCAAGCAATTCTGTTCCAGTGTTTGGTGTATGATGGATATGTATTATAACGACTCGTGTATTTTTATTTTATTTGGAAGTGTAATAAAGGTTTAAGTAAATAAATAAAAGGTGTATAATGGTTTTTGGCTGCAGTATTGATTGTACTTAATTAATTATGATTTGTTGATATGTGGAATTGAATTGTGTGATTTATTATTGAGTTACATGATTTTATTTTGCTTGTAAAAGTGATTTTATTGTAATTTTAATTCCATAAATATTTGGGTTGTCTTTAAAATTGGTTTTCTAATTTTATAATTTCAATAATTATTTTTATGACTTTATAAAATTGAGAAATCAATATTTTGTTAATTATTCATTTTTTAAATGATTTTCTGAGTGTGTTAAATGCTAAAATCCATATTTAATCATGGGAATCTTTAAAAATTATGAATCTTATATTTTATTAAGTTTTTATTATTCTAAGAATTTTAAAAATATTTTGGAAATTTTCAGAAGTTGTTTTAACCGCGCGTTGTTTCGTTATTTGTTAAAACGCGGGCATAAAGTGTGTTTTAAAGATTATTTTAAAATTTCAGAAGTTATATTTTTATTTTCTTCAGGATATTTATAATATATTAAGATGGTTTTTATGATTTTCTGGGATCATTTTAAATGTCGCGGCGGTTCGATAAGTGCAATTTTCGGTCCCCGGATAATATTTGGACACGTGTCAATTTCATATATAAATGAATTGACACGTATCCTTTAATTTTTTGATACGTGTTGCAGCAAGAACAATTGTAAATAAATAAAAAAAATTTAACAAACCCCCTATTGCATCTCGGTGCGGTTGCCGTCATCGTTTTCCGGTGGGTTCTTTTTCCGGCCAATCGGTTTTGCTTCTCTGTTCATCCGTATATGCTTGTGTGTGTGTGTTGTGATTGTGTGTGTGTGTTGTGTGTGTCGTGTGTGTGAGTTGTGTGTGTTGTGTGTGTCGTGTGTGTGAGTTGTGTGTGTTGTTTGCGGTGTGTGCGCGCGAGCCGCGGCGCGTGTGTGCTGTGGTCGTGTTAGTTCCTGTGCTGTGCTGTTTCCCTGTGTTGGATTCTGTTGGGCTCGATTCTGTTGGTTCTGTTGGGCCTATTATTGGGCCTGGCTGTTGGGTTTTGTTGTTAGGCCTTGTTGGGCCGTCTAGGTGTTGTTGGTTTGGATTGTGCAGATTTGAATTTAATTCCTTTTATTGCAGGGAATTATTGATTAATATTCATGATATTAATTATTCGTGTTGGAATTGGTTTTACAATAATCGGTATAATTTATTTGGGAACCCGTAATATATCGGGCGCCAATAAATTGTGCCGCCGTTGATGATGAACTTCGGTGAGTCAACGGTGGACGGTGATGACAATGTTCTGAGTCCTAAATTCTATAAATAAATAAAATAAAATAATTATGTAAAATATGTTTGGATTTAAATAATTAAATTTGATTGATGCTGGGTTGTACGGAATAATGTTGTGGATTGTTGAGAATTGTTGACGTCGATTATAATCGACGGGTAGTCTTATAAATAAAGAAGTTGCTGCCAAAATTTTCTAAAAATATATTTGTAATCGTACATAATTATGTGTTACGTGTTACCCCTATTTATGTTCGAGAGATGTGATTACATGATTATGTGTATAATAATAATGATACGAGTCGGGTTGTCGGATTTGGGTTATTGGGATTTGAGGATATCAAGCATGTCGATATAACTAATTAGGGTATTTTGGTAATTGTAGATCCCAGTCGAGTTGTTCCAGGATCAAATTCAGTGTGAAAGCTACTTAGGGTTTTGTAAAGCGTTGCAAGGCAAGTACCCCTGACCATTCTTTTATGGTTCAGTGCATATGAATAGCTAAATGTGTATTCTCGTAATGGAACAGAAAAGTTTTAAGTTACGTATCCCCTGTAGTTATAAAATTACTGTTTGCAAATTGTTTTGGGGAAAAGTAACTTCGAAAGGTACCTATCTCGAATGGAATGATTTGCGAAACGGATTTTACATGTGTGCTGGTTAAATAAATGATTTTGAAAATGAGATAGGTACAAGTGTTTTGAAAACTGGATAAAATGGTCAGATATGGGATACATTTGGGCCAGAGTAGGCCTATTGAGGTGGCGTAAGAGGCTAATTTGGTTGCGCGCACTATAAAACCGATTAGTCCAGCAGGTCAGAGACCTAGCTAATCTCTGAGTTCCGGAACAGGTAAATGGGATGGCAGTTAGTGCCGTCTGGTGTTGATAGCCTGATCAGCTGTCTTCACATATCCGCTATGTATCTGATTGGGATTTATGAATTATATAAAAGCATGATTGATTGATACAGCGGTTTTATAAAATGATTAGCATGGTAAAATTGGACTCTAGTATTACGCAGCACACTACTATGTTGTTTTCATAAAGCATGCTAATTAGTGATATCTAGTTGCTTTGATTATCATTATGAAATGTTAATATTATGATTACAGCTCTGTTCCCGTTATTGTTACATTACTGTTTTAATCTGTTATTCATATTTGGTACTGCTGAGCTATTATACTCACCCTTGCAAACTGTTATGTATATTTCGTAGATGCCTAGAAGATCAGTCAGACCGACCCGTGTTCCCGCCCCTACTGGACCTGGCTCCTCTGAGGTAGTTTGTATCAAACCATGAGGTCTGAGGAGTTGCTGAATAGAGTTAGTGTGTCTTAGATATTGAATAAAGAGTTTGTAATAATGAGAACCTGAATTATACTTGAACTTGGATCGGATCTTGGTTCGGGGTCAAGTTAGTATACTTTAATAATAATTTTGTTATTTATATTTTTGGTAATTGTGTTTTGTGATGTCAACTCCTGACCCCGGGGTTGAGGCTGTCACAGTTGGTATCAGAGCTACAGGTTCAAGTCCCTGATTCAGGTTAGGGATTGTGTCAAGTAGGTGATAACGTGAGTCTTTAAGTGTGAGTCAGCAACTCATATAGAGGAGCAAACCTTTAGAGTCAGTCGAGGGTTCCGACGGTGTTACCCTGGCATCTATTAAATGTTTTGATAGAATTGCCTTGACCAGGTTATGTCTTTCCTGTATATTTATTATGTTGGCAGTGGCCTATTGCGATTTCGAGTTCTCCATCTCGGGAGAATCCTTCTTATTTGGATAGCTCGGATTCTGAGAGATCCCATGATGCTGTTACTTAGGAGACCCCTATACCTCCTCCCCTAGTTCCTTCTTTTATGCCTCGAGACATCCCTGGATCTGGTCCTCGTCCCCGTTGGGTACGTAGGTCTGTGTCTGCTGTCAGGGATTTCCCTCCCGGCTGCGGTCCCAGTTCTTCCATGATGAGACCTCCGGTACCTCCTATGGCCCCTAGTGGTACTTCTTCACCGATCCCTTATCATGTCCATAGGGCGGTGAATACTTCCTTTATCAGAGATCAGAGTCCAGAGTTTGCTGCCCAGTTGGACCAGGTACCTATTGCACCATTTCAGGGTATTTCTGCCCCTTCCCCTGAGGTGCGAGCCCCTGTGAGAGCATTGACCCAGATGGCTGTAGAGAGGGCTAGATCTGTCGACCGTTTCATTAGTTCAGAGTTCAGAGCTGTGCAGTATCAGGACCTAGTGAACTGGCTAGTGTTTGAGCTAGGTTCCATTGGTGGCTGTGGTAGTGGCTAGACAGAGCTGCAGTAGAGGGATGCAGAGCTTAGAGTTGACCTCCAGGAGTTCTGCAGTTGTTTTCCTTGTATATGTACATTATGTTGTAGTAGGCGAGGCTGTTATGATAGCCAATTTTGGTGTGTATACGGATGGTTCTTTTTAGTTGGATTTTCAGTTGTACTAGTTGGATTCAGTTGGTTACTCTAGTTCAGTTGCTTTATATTATTGTTCAGTTTTTATATATTGTGCGTTGCTATTATTGTTGTTATTATTATTATTGTTTCTGCTGCTGGCATTTTTAGACTATAATCATTCACTCAGGACGGATCCAATTATAATGGGGGATGAGAATATTGTCTTAGTGGCAACGCTCTCCTGATGCATAAATATAAACTGCTGGAGCAATCCATTTTCTTATATATGACTATCATGTTTCAGGAGATGCCACCAAAGAGAAATTCTTAGCCCAATAACGGATCTGCTGGGGATCCTTCCATGAGTGACTTGATAAACTTGTTGCGTCAGCAGACTGTACAGCTGGCCCAACAACAACAACAATTCCAGCAGCAGCAGCAACAATTGCAACAACAACAACAACAGCAACAGCAGCTCATACAGCAACAACAACAACAAATCCAACATCAGCAACTACAAATTCAACAGCAGCATGAGATGAGAGGGGCAAATCAAGGTGTTAGTTTTAAGTCTTTTCAAGCAGTGAAGCCCCCGGAGTTTAAAGGAAAAGTAGATCCTGTCGCTGCCAGGATATGGTTAAAGGAAATGGAAAAGGTTTGCGCTCACCAAGGTGAGTGAGGATTTAAAAACTGATTATGCTACTTATTTTCTAAGGAATGATTCGAATTATTGGTGGGAATCTACACGAGCCTTAGAAGGAGAATGTCCAGTTCCCTGGACCAGATTTACAGAATTGTTTTTGGAAAAAATACTTTCCAGCCTGTCCCCAAAGTCAAATGGATATGGAATTTTTGGAGCTGAAACAAGGAAATAGGAGTGTCATGGAATATGAAGCGAAGTTTATGGAGTTGGCCCGTATAGCACCGGAATATGTGAGTTCAGAAGCCCAACGAGCGAAGCGGTTTCAACAAGGGTTGAAGCCAGAAATACGGAGTGGAGTTGTAGCCTTACAGCTTAAGACTTATACTTTGGTAGTCCAGGCTGCCTTGGTGATAGAGAGTGATCAGAAGTTAGCTGCAAAGGAGCAGGGTGTGAAGAAGAGGAAATTTGAAAGTGGACCTGCAAAGTCAGAATCAGGAATAGCAAGTCGAAAGTTGCAGCGTTGGTTTGGAAAGAATAAGAATAAAAAGTTTAAAGGGCAGAACTTTCCCCAAGTTAAGCCCGGTACAACATCAGTTAACTCTGCCCCGACGAGGATGAGTAAGCCAATGGTTGATTGTAAGACGTGTGGGAAAAAAACACACTGGACAGTGTCGAGAGAATGTTAATTGTTTTAAATATGGACAGAAAGGTCACTATTCCACGGAGTGTAAGTCTGAGATTCAAGGAGTTACTTGTTTTAGTTACGGCAAAGTGGGATACATAGCTAGGAATTGAAAGTCAGTGACTCAAGGTAATGTTGGAAAGAGTGTGTCCCAAAGACCAGCAACCAGTACTGCGAGAGCTAGGACTTTTAAGATGACCCAGAAATCTCCAGTTCATGATTATGATGTGGTGGCAGGTATGCTTACTCGTAATTCCGTACCTGTTAATGTTTTGTTTGATTCGGGAGCGTCCAAATCTTTTATATCTGTGAATTGTATGAATAAAATGCGATTGATGTTAGAAGACTTAGACGAACCTTTAACTATAGAAGTGGCTAATAAAGAAAAAGTACCTGTAAAGCAATTTTGTCCTAGTTGTTTCTTAGAAATTTCGGGGTATATGTTCCCTGTTGACTTAATACCCTTCGAGTTGGGAGACTTTGATGTTATTTTAGGTATGGATTGGTTGTTTCGATATAGGGCAAATATTGATTGTAAGAAAAAGAGAGTTGTTATGTACACCTTAGATAATAGAATGATCAGTTACCAAGGGCAGAGGCAAGATAGGAAGTTTCTCTCAGTGATGCAAGCAAGAATATTGCTGAGGCAAGGATGTGAAGCGTACTTGGCTCATGTAGTGCATACCAAGAAAGAGGCCCCCATTTTGGATGAGATCCCTATAGTAAGAGAATTCCCTGATGTTTTTCCAGAAGAATTACCAGGATTGCCGCCTGATCGTAAGATAGAGTTTTTCATTGATTTGATATCTGGAGCTGAACTAGTTTCTAAGGCTCCATACAGAATGGCCCCGATGGAAATGAAAGAATTGGCTAAGCAACTTCAGGAATTATTGGATAAAGGAGTTATTCGACCTAGTGTTTCCCCGTGGGGTGCTCCAGTGTTATTTGTGAAGAAAAAGGATGGAAGTATGAGATTGTGCATTGATTACAGAGAACTGAACAAGTTGAAGATAAAGAATAAGTATCATTTGCCGCGAATCGATGATTTGTTTGATCAGCTTAAGGGAGCATGTTACTTTTCAAAGATTGACTTAAGATCTGGCTATCATCAATTGAAAATAAAGCTAGAGGATATCCCCAAGACTGCATTCAGAAGAAGGTATGGCCATTACGAGTTTCTAGTAATGTCGTTTGGATTGACAAATGTGCCAGCAGCTTTCATGGATTTGATGAATAAGGTATATAACGAGTATTTGGATAAATTTGTTATTATATTTATTGATGACATCCTCATATATTCGAAGAACCCAGAAGATCACGCAGTACTTCTGCAGATTGCCCTTCAAAAGTGAAGAGAAAAGCAATTGTATGCTAAGTTTTCTAACTGTGAGTTTTGGCTGACGGAAGTACAGTTCCTTGGTCACGTAATAAGTAAAGAAGGTATCAAAGTAGACCCGGTAAAGATTGAAGCCGTATCAAAATGGGAGCAACCGAAGACACCAACGGAAATAAGAAGTTTTCTTGGATTAGCAGGATATTATCGAAGGTTTGTGAAAGATTTCTCGAAGATTGCATCCCGACTAACTAAGTTGACCAGGAAGAATGAGAAGTTCGTTTGGACGGAAAAGTGTGAAAAGAGTTTCCAGGAGTTAAAACGAAGACTAGTGACGGCTCCAGTGCTAGCATTGCCAGATGAGACGGGAAACTTTGTAATTTATAGTGATGCTTCTTTGAAAGGATTGGGATGTGCGTTAATGCAGCATGACAAAGTGATTGCGTATGCCTCCAGAGAGCTAAAGCCTTACGAGCAGAAATATCCGGTTCATGACCTTGAATTGGCGGCTATAGTATTTGCTTTAAAGTTATGGCGTCACTACTTGTATGGCGAGAAATGCGATATTTACACGGATCATAAGAGCCTGAAGAACATATTCACACAAAAAGATCTGAACATGAGACATAGAAGGTGGTTGAAGTTGATTAAGGATTATGATTGTTCGATTAATTATCACCCGGGTAAAGCTAATGTAGTGGCTGATGCCTTAAGTAGGAAGGAAAGGCTGAATATGGCTAAGGTTGCGGAGGAATTGGCATGAGACTTGGAAATAATGGAAATTGAAGTTCTAGAATCTAACGGAAGTCAAGAGCAACTATATGAAATTACTTTCCAACCGGTCTTGATGGAAAAGATTAGAAGATGTCAAGAAGGAGTTATGGAACAAGAGTTGGATACTTTGACAGGAGAAAAAGAGTTGTGTACTCAAAAAGATAGTCAAGGTTTATATAGGTTTTCGTCCAGAGTTTGGATTCCTGATGTAACGGAGTTGAAGAATGAAGTATTGCAGGAAGCACATAACTCTAGGTTTTCTATCCACCCTGGTAGTACCAAGATGTACCAGGATTTGAAAAGAAATTTTTGGTGGCCAGGAATGAAGAAGGATATTGCCAATTGGGTAAGTAAATGTCACGTGTGTCAGACGGTGAAAGCAGAGCATCAACGACCGAGTGGATTGTTACAACCTTTGGAGATTCCCCAATGGAAATGGGAAGACATTGCTATGGATTTTGTAGTGAGATTGCCAAAGACGAGAGCGAATCATGATGCTATTTGGGTAATCATTGATAGATTGACTAAGTCGGCGCATTTCCTTCCGATTAATGAAAGATATTTGTTGGAAAGGCTAGTGAAGTTATACTTGGATGAGATAGTTACCAAACATGGAGTTCCTCTTTCTATAGTGTCGGATCGAGACCCGAGATTTAATTCCAGGTTTTGGACTAAATTCCAAGAGTGCTTAGGAATGAAATTGAATATGAGCACCGCTTATCATCCTCAGACGGATGGCCAAAGTGAGAGGACAATTCAGACCATAGAAGATATGTTGAGAGTCTGTGTTTTAGATTTTAAGGGTAATTGGGATGAGCACCTACCCTTGATTGAGTTCTCGTACAATAACAGCTACCATGCCAGTATAGGGATGCCACCTTATGAAGCTTTGTATGGGCGTAAGTGCAGATCACCATTGTATTGGGATGAGGTAGGAGAAAAAAAGTGTTAGGTCCTGAGTTGGTTCAGCAGACTAAGGATGCCATAGTGTTGATTCAGAAAAGGTTGGAAGCAGCTCAAGATAGAGAAAGAATATATGCAGATTTACATAGAAAAGACATGGACTTAGAGATAGGAGCTCTGGTGTTACTAAAGGTATCACCTTGGAAAGTGTTAGTATGATTTTGTCAGAAGGGTAAACTTAGCCCTAGATTCATAGGACCCTTTGAGGTTTTGAAGAAAGTGGGAAAGGTCGCTTATGAGATAGCATTACCACCACACTGGCAGCACATTCATAATGTGTTCCACGTGTCTATGTTGAAGCCCTATGTTCCTAATTCGAATCAAGTCATAGAATACGAACCGATTGAGCTTCAACCAGATTTGTCCTACGTAGAACAACCGGTTCAAATCCTAGACCGTAAGGAACGAGTCCTTAGGAATAAGTCAATTCCTATAGTAAAAGTTTTGTGGAGATATCCTCGAGTAGAAGAGTCTACTTGGGAATTAGAGTCAGACATGCTTGACAAATATCCTCATTTGTTTAGTTGAGTCAGATTCTGGGGACAGAATCTTTTTAAGGGGGAAGGATATAACGACTCGTGTATTTTTATTTTATTTGGAAGTGTAATAAAGGTTTAAGTAAATAAATAAAAGGTGTATAATGGTTTTTGGCAGCAGTATTGATTGTACTTAATTAATTATGATTTGTTGATATGTGGAATTGAATTGTGTGATTTATTAGTGAGTTACATGATTTTATTTTTCTTGTAAAAGTGATTTTATTGTAATTTTAATTCCATAAATATTTGGGTTGTCTTTAAAATTGGTTTTCTAATATTATAATTTCAATAATTATTTTTAGGACTTTATAAAATTGAGAAATCAATATTTTGTTAATTATTCATTTTTTAAATGATTTTCTGAGTGTGTTAAATCCTAAAATTCATATTTAATTATGGGAATCTTTAAAAATTATGAAACTTATATTTTATTAAGTTCGTATTATTCTGTGAATTTTAAAATTATTTTGAAAATTTTTGGAAGTTGTTTTAACCGCGCGTTGTTTCCTTATTTGTTAAAACGCGGGCATAAAGTGTGTTTTAAAGATTATTTTAAAATTTCGGAAGTTACATTTTTATTTTCTTCAGGATATTTATAATATATTAAGATGGTTTTTATGATTTTCTGGGATCATTTTAAATGTCGTGGCGGTTCGATAAGTGCAATTTTCGGTCCCCGGATAATATTTGGACACGTGTCAATTTCATATATAAATGAATTGACACCTATCCTTTAATTTTGTGATACGTGTTACAGCAGGAGAAATTGAAAATAAAAATAATAATTAACAAACCCCCCCCTTCATCCCTGTTCTCGGCTCATTGTCTCTCTATCTCGATCTCTCTACAGTCTCTCTTCTCTCATCTCTCGTTATCTCTCATCTCTCCACTCTTCCTCCTCCTTTTTCTTTTTCGTTCTCCTATTGCTTCTCGATGCGGTTGCCGTCATCATTTTCCGGTGGGTTCTTTTTCTGGCCACTCGGTTTTGCTTCTCTGTTCATCCATATATGCTTGTGTGTGTATTGTGATTGTGTGTGTGTGTTGTGTGTGTTGTGTGTGTGAGTTGTGTGTGTTGTTTACGGTGTGTGCGCGCGAGCCGCGGCGCGTGGGTGCTGTGGTCGTGTTGGTTCCTGTGCTGTGCTGTTTCCCTATGTTGGATTCTGTTGGGCTCGATTCTGTTGGTTCTGTTGGGCCTATTATTGGGCCTGGCAGTTGGGTTATGTTGTTGGGCCTTGTTGGGCCGTTTGGGTGTTGTTGGTTTGGATTGTGCAGATTTTAATTTAATTCCTTTTATTGCAGGGATTTATTGATTAATATTCGTGATATTAATTATTCGTGTTGGAATTGGTTTTACAATAATCGGTATAATTTATTTGGAAACTCGTAATATATCGGGCGCCAATAAATTGTGCCGCCGTTGATGACGATATTCTGAGTCCTAAATTCTATAAATAAATAAAATAAAATAATTATGTAAAATATGTTTGGATTTAAATAATTAAATTTGATTAATGTTGGGTTGTACGGAATAATATTGTGGATTGTTGAGAATTGTTGACGTCGATTATAATCGACGGGTAGTCTTATAAATAAAGAAGTTGCTGCCAAAATTTTCTAAAAATATATTTGTAATCGTATATAATTATGTGTTACGTGTTACCCCTATTTATGTTCAAGAGATGTGATTACATGATTATGTGTATAATAATAATAATACGAGTCAGGTTGTCGGATTTGGGTTATTGGGATTTGAGGATATCAAGCATGTCGATATAACTAATTAGGGTGTTTTGGTAATTGTAGATCCCAGCCGAGTTGTTCCAGGATCAAAGTCAGTGTGAAAGCTACATAGGGTTTTGTAAAGCGTTGCAAGGCAAGTACCCCTGACCATTCTTTTATGGTTCAGTGCATATGAATAGCTAAATGTTTATTCTCGTAATGAAACATAAACGTTTTAAGTTACGTATCCCCTGTAGTTATAAAATTACTGTTTTCAAATTGTTTTGGGGAAAAGTAACTTCAAAAGGTACCTATCTCGAATGGAATGATTTGCGAAACGGATTTTATATGTGTGTTGGTTAAATAAATGATTTTGAAAATGAGATAGGTACAAGTGTTTTGAAAACTGGATAAAACGGTCAGATATGGGATACATTTGGGCCAGAGTAGGCCTATTGAGGTGGCGTAAGAGGCTAATTCGGTTGCACGCACTATAAAACCGATTAGTACAGCAGGTCAGAGACCTAGCTAGTCTCTGAGTTCCGGAACAGGTAAATGGGATGTCAGTTAGAGCCGTCTGGTGTTGATAGCCTGATCAGCTGTCTTCACATATCCGCTATGTATCTTATTGGGATTTGTGAATTATATAAAAGCATGATTGATTGATACAGCGGTTTTATAAAATGATTAGCATGCTAAAAATGGACTCTGGTATTACGCAGCACACTACTATGTTGTTTTCACAAAGCATGCTAATTAGTGATATCCAGTTGCTTTGATTATCATTATGAAATATTAATATTATGATTACAGCTCTGTTCCCGTTATTGTTACATTACTGTTTTAATCTGTTATTCATAATTGGTACTGCTGAGCTATTATGCTCACCCTTGCAAACTGTTATGTATATTTCACAGATGCCTAGAAGATCAGTCAGACCGACCCGTGTTCCCGCCCCTACTGGACCTGGCTCCTCTGAGGTAGTTTGTATCAGACCATGAGGTCTGAGGAGTTGCTGAATAGAGTTAATGTGTCTTAGATATTGAATAAAGAGTTTGTAATAATGATAACCTGAATTATACTTGGACCTGGATCGGATCTTGGTTCGGGGTCAAGTTAGTATACTTTAATAATAATTTTGTTGTTTATATTTTTGGTAATTGTGTTTTGTGACGTCAACTCCTGACCCCCCGGGTTGAGGCTGTCACATGTATTTGTGGAGTAGTATCGTATTTGTGTGGTTTAGCATCTGGTAAATCAAGAATGGATGGTTTACAAAGAATAGGGCTTACAGCTCAAAGATTAGATGATGTGAACCGAGTTTCAGGCTGAATGATTCAAAGCACTTACAATATAAAACATAACTATTTTTAATACTAACAATATGTCGCGAGAGAGTTTAGAAATATTTACAATATATCTTAAGAAAGGTTCAGGAGTACTTGCCTTATCATAAATGATTCTAACTTTACTTGTACTTGTCTAATGATTCTATTCGACAACCATTTGTCTACTTTTTCTATGCCTTGCTTCTATTTACTGATCACTTGCTCTATTTTCTACGCATCGATTCTATTTTCTGATCACCTGCTTCCTTTTTCTACGCCTCTCTTACTCTGTTAGGTATCATAAGTGTAATATCTGAGATATCGCATGTAATTATTTTATCGATAAATGATTATTATTGATTATTATGTAAATTTTTGGTGAATTATCTGTTGGTTGATATTAATATTTAGATGTTTACATGTTATAAAAGGTGCATAAGTTAATTTTAATATGTCCAGAATAAAATATAGATAAGTGTGGTATTTTTCTGGTAATTTTTGGACTGTTATATGATTTAATATTAATTTATTAATTATTTTCTGAATAATTACAAAATTATTTTATAAAGCCGGGAATCATCCAACTTCAACCGTTTTTACTTTTTTACAATCCGAAACTCTTCGAAAAACTCCTTCCTTACCTAATCTAGTAATTCCGGTCATTTTCCGTGTTTGGACTTTTTCAATCCGGATTACAGTTTGACCCGTGCGCGTCCCGACGCACAATTTTCGATGCGATAATCATTTTGATAAACCAACAAAACCCGTATTCTCAAAAGACGGGATAATGTTACATTATTTTTATGTAAAGAGTTTCATAAAAAGCCCGGTTTGGATAATTATATAAAACGGGTATCAAATCGGATCGTTTTATAGTTACTTAGCAGTTATTATTTCATTTTATTCATATAATCATAAACAACCAGTGAAAATATAGAATTTACAGAGAAAACCCCTAAAAATGTTGCGTTCTTTATAATCAAACCCACGAACGAAGGCATTATCGAACTCCGATTCAAGCTTCCGATATATCAAATCGAAGCTCTCGAAAAACTCTTCCTGAATCAATCAACTATTTTGGTGCAGAAATCAAGGTATTTTTCTTATTTAATTTTTTTATTTCGAATTAATTAAAGATTAAATTATGAAAATTTATTCTTGATATTGTTGATATGATTTGATGATTCTATCGTGTAGATAATCTATTTCTGGTCATTTTGGTATATTAGACATCAAATTTGGAGTTCTATAACATATAGAAATTGATGTTTGATTCTCGGATTTCAAAATTAGGGTTTTAATAGTTTGAATGTTCTAAATCGAATTTGGGGGTTTTATTTTTAATGATTCTGGGAATGAATGATCAGTACTAGTTGATAGATCGTGGAAAAAGGAACTCGTTGGTACCACTGGTTTTAACAGACGTTACCTGTAAGGCCTTGATCGGAAAATCGAAGTTCCCCGGCGGCGGAACTTTGATTGGATTTTCCGATCAAAATAACTAATGTTTGCTGATTCTAATAACACAAAAACGTTCCTGGAAGTGACTACGTTATATGCTGCAAATTTGGGCGTGTTCTGGCAGGTTTTCAGGCCGCCAGAAAAGCTATATGGCGGCGGCCATGGTGTTCCGGCCGACTATGTCATCGCAGAAGAAGGTGGAGTGGGGGGAATTGCATTTTCACCCCTCTTCTTTGGAAACGTTTTTAAATTCTATACTTTAGTTGCAAAACTTACAAAAAGAGGATGGGAGTTTTAAAATTTTTTAAAATTTATATTCCTGTTTATTTAATTTCCAGAAATTGATATTTATTTATCTTAAAATTCCAAAATTTAGTATTTAATTTCTAAGAATTATTTTTTGGTTAAAAATAAATATTAATTAATTTTAATTGATTATTTAATTAGATTTAATTATTTATTTTTGATTTAAAAATTCTGAAAAATAGTTTCAAGCTTTCAAATATTATTTAAAACTATTTTCAAAACTCGATAATTATTATTTAATCATTTAAAGTCAGATTCGGGTGTCCGAACCCTGTGTTAGGCCTCAATGATACTATAGAAGTGGGTTGAATATAGTATCTACAATCAATTCGATTATGAACACAAGTATGTAACAGAAAAAAAGTTTATTCAATATATCAAACTCTGTTACAGTAAGTTTAATCTACTCTCTCAGTGACTTATGATATCACTAAGAGCTGTTAGGGTTACAATGAATAATCTTCTCATGAATGATAACACATATAGTGTAAACCTTAATCTGTGTTTATATAATACACAGTTACAAGATAACTACTAATTGATATGATAATGATTCTGTTTCCTAAAATACATCAATCAGAGATTATCTACTGCAGTCCTATAGCTGTCCAATTCTCCATGCATATCTTTACTTGTTTAATCCAGATCCTCTGCTGTAAATCAGCTGCTTTCCTTATCTGAAGTGTTCCCGTACTTAAGTCCTGATATAAGTTCTGACGCCTTAAGTTCTGAAAACTTCTTATCTTCAATAAGTTCTAATTTCCAGTTAAAATCTGATACCAAGTTCTGAAACTAAACAAATCAGATTAGACATGACATCACAAATATATCTAACAATCTCCGCAACTTGTAAAAAATGAAAAATATACAAGTTAATAGATTTGATCATGTCAAAAACATTTAAGTACAAATGCAATGAGATATTATTTTAAACAGCTAAATACAACTTACAGTACATGTAGCTTTACCAATATCACTGGATCAACCTGGATCCATAGTGATTCCTTATAAAGTCTGTTACCAGCTTGTCCTCAGCATTTCTCAGAACTTCAACTAACTGTGCTTTGACTTGCATCAGTTCTTCATCTTCATTATCACCAATCTGATAAATGGCTGCTCTGAGTGCAGGAATTGATGTTCTTTCAAGCCCATCTCCAAGTCTGATAACTCTGGGATGTGAAGAGTCTTCATTGTAGCATAAACACTTTCCCTTCAGAATTACATCAATCTTGGTAGACTTCTTCTTCATAGAAATTTCCCTTCCATCATCTTCAGTGATTTTTGGAATGTATTCAGAAGCTTTTGCACCAGAAATTCTGAGAAGATCTCTTATAGCCTTCAAAATGTAATCTGACCATCTTCTTGTAACATCAGATTTTACTTCCAGAAGGTAGTGAATATGTTGAAGCTCTTTGACAGACTTCTTTAGCACATCATAATCTGCTAGTCTGTAAGTTCTGCCATCATTGAGAAACAGGATCAATGTTTCTTTAACTTCTGATTCATCAAGAGTATCCATGACAATTTGAGCAGACAGCACTTTGTCAAGGTGATTTTGTTTGATTTCTTCATATGGTTTGTCTGTCAAAATGAAAGGATCTCTGAGAGTAACTTCTACTCCTGTTTGTCTCTTTTCTTTGTCAGAACCTAACCCAGACATGTCTTTAGCTTATTTAGGTCTAAGCCCAAAAGATATAAGTTGTGTGACGGCCTCAACCCCGGGGTCAGGAGTTGACATCACTAAACACAATTACCAACAATATAAACAACAAGATTATTATTGAAATATACTAACTTGACCCCAAACCAAGATCCGATCCAGGTTCAAGTATAATTCAGGTTCTCATTATTACAAACTCTTTATTCCACATCTAACACACTCTAATTTTATTTAGGAATTCATCAGACCTCATGGCCTGATACAAACTAACTCAGAGGAGCCGGGTCTAGTAGGGGCGGGAACCTGGGTCTGTCTGACTGGTCTTCTAGGCATCTGAGAAATATGCATAACAGTTTGCAAGGGTGAGCATAATCGCTCAGCAGTACCAAAATTTGAATAACGGAATAAAACAGAAATGTAACAGTAATAGGAACAGAGCTGTAATCATGATATCAACATTATATAATGAAAATCAGAGATAACTGGATATCACTAACTAGCATGCTTTATCAAAACAACATAACAGTGTGCTGTATAAATACTAGAGTCCAATTTTAGCATGCTAATCACATTTATAAAACCGCCGTGTGAACTACTCATGCCCTTACGGGAATCCCAAATCCAAATCAGATACGTAGCGGATATGTGAAGACATCTGATCAGGCTATCAACACCATACGGCTCCAACTGCCATCCCATTTACCTGTTCCGGAACTCAGAGACTAGCTAGGTATCTAACCTGCTAGACTAATCGGTTATATAGTGCACGCAACCGAATTAGCCTCTTACGCCACCTCAATAGGCTTACTCTGTCTCCAACGTATCCCATATCTGACCGTTTTATCCAGTTTTCAAAACACTTGTACCTATCTCATTTTCAAAATCATTTATTTAACCAGCACACATATAAAATTCAGTTCGCAAATCATTTCATTCGAGATAGGTACCTTTCGAAGTTACTTTTCCCCCAAAATAATTTGAAAACAGTAATTTATAACTACGGGGATACGTAACTTAAAACGTTTACGTTCTATTACAAAAATAAAGCATTTAGCTATTCATATGCACTGAACCATAAAAGAATGGTCAGGGGTACTTGCCTTGCAACACTTTACAAAACCCTAAGTAGCTTTCATGCTGACTTTAATCCTGGGAAAACTTGATCGGAATCTACAAATACAGAATATCCTAATTAGTTATACCGACATGCTTGATATCCTCAAATCCTAATAACCCAAATCCGACAACCCGACTCGTATTATTACTATACCTATAATCACGTAATCACAAATCCCGAACATAAATAGGGGTAACAAGTGGAACATAATTATGTACATTTACAATATATTTTTAGAAAATTTTGGCAGCATGCTATTTGTTTATAAGACTAACCGTCGATTACAATCGACGTCAATAATCCATAATATCACTTCGTTATTTTATACAACATACATCCCAACACCATTCAAATTTAATTATTTAGGTCCGAAAATACTTTACGTAATTATTTTATTTATTTATAAAATTTAGGACTCAGAACATCGTCATCACCGTCCACCGTTGACTCACCGAAGTTCATCGTCAACGGCGACACAATTTATTGGTGCCCGATATAATACGGGTTCCCAAATAAATCATATCGATTAATATTATTTCCCCGCAACGAAATTTTTTATTTCACGAATAGTAATCAATTTATTTCCTGCAGAAAAAAAAATATTAATCAAATTTGTAATAATCAACCCAACTGCATAACCTCGGCCTAAACAAAAAAAGGCCCAAATATCCAGGCCCAAACTGCAGGCCCAATAACGAAATCAACAGAACAGGAACCCAAGCAACCAACACGTGCAATGCGCCACAGAACACTAACTGGGCGGCAACACAGGCGGCGGTGCCGCCTTCTACCACCACTCAAATACACAACTCAACACATATACACACAACATATCACATATACACGCACAATACAACACATAGGCACACACAGGGCACACACACATATATATGTATACCAACTGAATAGTACAAAGCCAAGCCAACCGGAATATAGGGGCGGCTCACCAGAGAGATCGCCGAAAAAAGGAAGGAAGAAGAACGAAGCCCAGGGAAGCAATACAAAAAGGAAGAAAATGAAAGCCGAGAAAAAGGAGCCGAGCAAAACAAGAAGCAATCAAGAGAAAATAGAGAGAGAGAGTCGAGAGAGTTCGAGACAGCCGAATAACCAAAAGGAAAAATGAGTATAAGGAATTAACAGGGCAGCCACACGTGTCCTGTTAAACATGATACGTGTTGGTTTATTATTAATCTAAATTTCTGAATCCCCGGAACCCAATTTATATCCCGACATTACATTTTTTTTAACGAACCGAGTAATATTGAAAACACATTTGAATAAATTCCAACTAATAAAAATCAAAAAATATTCTGAAACAATAGAAACATAATTTTTGAAATTTTAAAAACAATTCATAACGCGCACTCTATATCCGCTTTTTAACAAATAACGAAACGATGCGTGGGTGAAATGATTCCTGAAAATTTCCAAAATAATTTTAAAATTCTCAGAATAATATGAGCTTAATAAAATATAAGTTTCATAATTTTTAAAGATTTCCATAATTAACTATGGATTTTACCACTAAACACAATCAGAAAATTATTTAAAAATGAGTAATTAATAGAATATTGATTTCCCAATTTTATAAAGTCCTAAAAATAATTATTGAAATAATAAATTATAAAACCAATTTTAAAAATAACCCAAGTATTTATGGAATTACAATTACAATAAAATCACTTTTACAAGCAAAATAAAATCATATAACTCACTAATAAATTACACAATTCAATCCCATATAACAACAAATCATAAATAATTAAATAACAATCAGTAGCCGCTTCCAAAATCATTACACACATTTTATTTAATTATTTAAACCTTTATTAAACTTTTGAATATTAAAACACTTTTGAATACACGAGTCGTTATATCCTTTCCCCTTAAAAAGATTATGTCCCCAGAATCTGACTTAACTAAACAAATGAGGATATTTATCAAGCATGTCTGACTCTAATTCCCAAGTAGACTCTTCTACGCGAGGATTTCTCCACAAAACGTTTACTATAGGAATCGACATATTCCTAAGGACACGTTCCTTACGGTCGAGGATTTGAATCGGTTGTTCCACATAGGACAAATCTGGCTGAAGCTCAATCGGTTCATATTCTATAACTTGATTCGAATTAGGGATATAGGGCTTCAACATAGACACGTGGAATACATTATGAATGTGCTACCACTGTGGTGGTAACGCTATCTCATAAACGACCTTTCCCACCTTCTTCAAAACCTCAAAGGGTCCTATAAATCTAGGGCTAAGTTTACCCTTCTCACCAAATTGTACTAACCCTCTCCAAGGTGATACTTTTAGTAACACTAGAGCTCCTATTTTGAAGTCCATATCTTTCCTATGTAAATCTGCATACTTTCTCTGTCTATCTTGGGCTGCTTCCAACCTTTTCTGAATCAACATTATGGCATCTCTGGTTTGCTGAACCAATTCAGGACCTAATACTTTCTTTTCTCCTACCTCATCCCAATACAACAGTGATCTACACTTACGTCCATACAAAGCTTCGTAAGGTGGCATCCCAATACTGGCATGGTAAGTGTTATTATACAAGAACTCAATCAAAGGTAGGTGTTCATCCCAATTACCCTTAAAATCCAGAACACAGACTCTCAACATATCTTCTATGGTCTGAATTGTTCTTTCACTTTGGCCATCCATCTGAGGATGATAAGTAATGTTCATATTCAATTTCATTCCTAGGCACTCTTGGAATTTAGTCCAGAACCTAGAATTAAATCTCGGGTCTCGATCTGACACTATAGAAACAAGCACTCCATGTTTGGTAACTATCTCATCCAAGTATAACTTAACTAACTTTTCCAACGAATACCTTTCATTGATCGGAAGAAAATGTGCTGAATTAGTCAACCTATCAATGATTACCCAAATAGCATCATGATTTGCTCTCGTCCTTGGCAATCCTACTACAAAATCCATAGCAATCTCTTCCTATTTCCGCTAGGGAATCTCCAAAGGTTGTAACAATCCACTCGGTCGTTGATGCTCTGCTTTCACCGTTTGACATACATGACACTTACTTACCCAATTGGTAATATCCTTATTCATTCCTGGCCACCAAAAGTTTCTCTTCAAGTCTTGATACATCTTAGTACTACCAGGGTGGATAGAAAACCTAGAGTTATGCGCTTCCTGCAATACCCCGTTCTTCAATTCTGTTACATTAGGAATCTAAACTCTGGACGAAAATCTATACAAACCTTGACTATCTTTTTGAGTACACAACTCTTCTCCCGTCAAGGTGTCCAACTCTTATTCCATAACTCCTTCTTGACACCTTTTGATCTTTTCCATCAATGTCGGCTGGAAGGTGACTTCATATAATTGCTCTTGATTCTCACTAGGTACTCAGACCTCAATCTCCATTCTTTCCAAGTCTTGTGCTAATTCTTCCGCAATCTTAACCACATTCAGTATTTCCTTTCTACTCAAGGCATCAGCCACCACATTGGCTTTACCTGGGTGATAGTTAATCAAACAATCATAGTCCTTAATCAGCTCCAACCATCTTCTCTGTCTCATGTTCAAATCCTTCTGCGTGAATATATACTTCAGGCTCTTATGGTCTGTATAAATATCGCATTTCTCTCCATATAAGTAGTGACGCCATAACTTTAGAGTAAACACTATAGCCGCCAATTCAAGGTCATGAACTGGATATTTCTGCTCGTGAGGCTTTAACTGTCTAGAGGCATAAGCAATCACTTTGTCATGCTGCATTAGTGCACAACCTAATCCTTTCACAGAAGCATCACTATAGATTACAAAGTTTCCCGTCTCATCTGGCAATGCTAACACTAGAGCCGTCACTAGTCTTCGTTTCAATTCCTGGAAACTTTCTTCACACTTTTCTGTCCAAACGAACTTCTCATTCTTCCTGGTCAACTTGGTTAATGGGGATGCAATCTTCGAGAAATCTTTCACAACCCGTTGATAATATCCTACTAACCCAAGGAAACTCCTTATTTCCGTTGGTGTCTTCGGTTGCTCCCACTTAGATACGGCTTCAATCTTTACCGGTTCTACTTTGATACCTTCCTTACTTATTACATGACCAAGAAACTGTACTTCCGTCAGCCAAAACTCACACTTAGAAAACTTCGCATACAATTGCTTTTCTCTTAATTTTTTGAAGGGCAATCTGTAGATGCGTTGCGTGATCTTCCGGATTCTTCGAATATATGAGGATGTCATCAATAAATACAATAATAAACTTATCCAAATACTTCTTATATACCCTATTCATCAAATCTATAAAAGCCGCTGGCGCATTCGTTAATCTAAACGACATTTCCAAGAACTCATAATGGCCATACCTTGTTCTGAATGCAGTCTTGGGAATATCTTCAGGCTTTATCTTCAGTTGGTGGTAGCCAGATCTTAAGTCAATCTTTGAGAAATAGCATGCTCCTTTAAGATGATCAAACAAATCATCGATGCGTGACAAAGGATACTTATTCTTTATCATCAACTTGTTCAGCTCTCTTTAATCAATACATTATCTCATACTTCCATCCTTTTTCTTCATAAATAGCACTGGAGCACCCCACGGAGAAACACTGGGTCGAATGATTCCCTTGTCCAATAATTCCTGAAGTTGCTTAGCCAATTCTTTCATTTCCATCGGGGCCATCCTGTATGGAGTCTTAGAAACTGGTTTAGCTCCAGGTATCAAATTAATGGAAAACTCTATCTCTCGATCAGGTGGCAATCCTGGTAACTCTTCTGGGAAAACATCAGGGAATTCTCTCACCATGGGAATCTCATCCAAAATAGGGGTCTTTTTCTTCTTATCCACCACATGAGCTAAATACGCCTCATATCATTACCGCAACAATCTCTTTGCTTGCATCACTGAAAGGAACTTTTATCTTTTCTCTGTCCTTGGTAACTGATCCTTTTATTATCTGGGGTGTACATAACAACTCTCTTTTTCTTACAGTCTATATTCGCCTTATGTAAAGACAACCAATATATGCCTAAAATAACATCAAAGTCTCCCAACTCGAAAGGTATTAAGTCAACAGGGAACATATACCCTGAAATCTCTAGGGAACAACTAGGACAAAATTGTTTTACAGGTACTTTATCTTTATTAGCCACTTCTATGGTCATAGGTTCATCTAGATCTTTTAACATCAATTGAATTTTATTCACACAATTCACAGATATAAAAGATTTGGACGCTCACGAATCAAACAAAATGTTAACAGGTACGGAATTAAGAGTAAGTGTACCTGCAACCACATCAGAGTCATGAAATGGAGACTTCTGGGTCATCTTAAAACTCCTAGCTCTCGCAGTACTAGTTGTTGGTCCTTGGGACATACTCCTTCCTGCATTACCTTGGGTCACTGACTTGCAGTTCCTAACTATGTGTCCCACTTTGCCGTAACTAAAGCAAGTAACTCCTTGAATCTCAGACTTACATTCCGTGGAATAGTGACCTTTCTGTCCACACTTAAAACAATTGATGTTCTCTCGTCACTGTCCACTGTGCTTCTTCCCACACGTCTTACAATCACCCACTGGCTTACTCATCCTTGTAGGGGCAGAGTTAACTGCAGTAGTACCGGGTTTCTCCTGGGGAAAATTCTGCCTCTTGAACCTCTTATTCTTATTCCTTCCAAACCAACGCTGGAACTTCCGACTCACTATCCCTGATTCTGACTTAGCGGGTCCACTTTTAAATTTCCTTTTCTTTTCACCCTGTTCCTTTGCAGCTAATTTCTGATCATTCTCTATCACTAGGGCAGCCTGAACTACCGAAGTATATGTCTTAAGTTGTAAGGCTACAACTACATTCCTTATTTCTGGCTTCAACCCTTGTTGAAACCGCTTCGCTCGTTGAGCTTCCGAACTCATTTCTGGTGCTATACGGGCCAACTCCGTAAACTTCGCTTCATATTCCGTAACACTCCTATCTCCTTGTTTCAATTCCAAAAATTCCATTTCCATTTGACTCTGGAGACAGTCCGAAATGTATTTCTCTAAAAACAACTCTGTAAATCTGGCCCATGGAACTGGACCTTCTCCTTCTAAAGCTCGCATAGATTTCCACCAATAATTTGAATCATTCTTTAGAAAATAACTAGCATAGTCTATCTTTAATTCCTCACTCACCTTAGTGAGCGCAAACGCCTTCTCCATCTCCTTTAACCATATCCTGGCAGCAACAGGATCTACTTCTCCTTTAAACTCTGGGGGCTTCACTGCTTGAAAAGACATAAAACTAACACCCTGATTTTCCCCTCTTATCTCATGCTGCTGCTGGATTTTTAGTTGCTGCTATTCGATTTGTTGTTCTTGTTGTTATATGAGCTGCTGTTGCTGCTGTTGTTATTGTTACAATTGTTGTTGTTGCTGCTAGAATTGTTGTTGCTGTTGGGCCAGCTGTACAGACTGCTGACGTAACAAGTTCATCATGTCACTCATAGAAGGATCCCCAGCAGATCCGTTATTGGGCTGAGAGTTTCTCTTTGGTGGCATCTCCTGAAACATAACAGTCATATATAAGAAAATGGGCTGCTCCGACAGTTTACATTTATGCAACAGCAGAGCGTTGCCACTAAGACAATATTCTCATCCCCAGTTTAATTGGATCCGTCCTGAGTGAATGATTATAATCTAAAAATGCCAGCAACAAAAGCAACAATAATAATAACAACAATAATAGCAACTCCCAATATATAAAAACTGAACAATAAGATAAAGCAGCTGAAATACAATAATCAACAGAATCCAACTAGTACAACTGAAAAGCCAACTGGAAAGAACCTATCTGAATACATACCAAAATTGGCTATCATAGCAGCCTCTCCTACTACAAACTATCACCACATAATATACATATACAAAATAAACAACTACAGAACTCCTAGAAGGCAATTCTGAGCTCTGTATCTCTCTGCTGCAACTCTGTCTAGCCACTACCACTGCTACCAATGGAACCTAGCTCAAACACTAGCGAGTTCACTAGGTCCTGATACTGCACAGCTCTGAACTCTGAACTAATGAAACGGTCAACAAATCTAGCCCTCTCTACAGCCATCTGGGTCAATGCTCACACAGGGGCCCGTACCTCAGGGGAAGGGGCAGGGATGCCCCGGAAAGGTGCAACGGGTACCTGATCAAACTGAGCAGCAAACTCCAGACTCTGATCTCTCATAAAGGGAGTATTCACCGCTCGGTGAAAGTGGTAAGGGATTGGTGAGGAAGTACCACTAGGGGCCACAGGAGGTACTGGAGGTCTCATCATGGAAGAACTGGGACCGCAGCCGGGAGGGATATCCCTGACAGCCGACACAGACCTACGTACCCAACGGGGATGAGGACCGGGCCCAGGGATGTCTCTCAGCACAAAAGAAGGGACTGGTGGAGGAGGCATAGGGGTCTCCTCAGTAACAACATCCGGGGGTCTCTCAGAATCTGAGCTATCCGAATCAGAGTGATTCTCCGGAGATGGAGAACTTGAAATTGCAATAGGCCACTGGCAACATAATAAATATACAGGAAAGACAAAACCAGGTAAAGGCAATTCTATCAAAACATTTAACAGATGCCAGGGTAACGCCGTCGGAACCCTCAACTGACTCTAAAGGTTTGCTCCTCTATATGAGTTGCTGACTCACACTAAAAGACTCACGTTATCACCTACTCGACACAATCCCTAACCTGAATCAAGGACTTGAACGTGTAGCTCTGATACCAACTGTGACGGCCTCAACCCTGAGGTCAGGAGTTGACGTCACTAAACACAATTACCAACAATATAAACAACAGGATTATTATTAAAATATACTAACTTGAGCCCAAACCAAGATCTGATCCAGGTTCAAGTATAATTCAGGTTCTCATTATTACAAACTCTTTATTCCACATCTAACACACTCTAATTTTATTCAACAACTCATCAGACCTCATGGCCTGATACAAACTACCTCAGAGGAGCCGGGTCCAGTAGGGGCGGGAACCTGGGTCTGTCTGACTGGTCTTCTAGGCATCTGCGAGATATGTATAACAGTTTGCAAGGGTAAGCATAATCGCTCAGCAGTACCAAAATATGAATAACGGAATAAAACAGTAATGTTACAGTAATATGAACAGAGCTGTAATCATGATATCAACATTATATAATGAAAATAAGAGATAACTGGATATCAGTAACTAGCATGCTTTATCAAAACAACATAACAGTGTGTTGTATAAATACAAGAGTCCAATTTTTGCATGCTAATCATATTTATAAAACTGCTGTATCAACTACTCATGCCCTTACGGGAATCACAAATCTAAATCAGATACGTAGCGGATATGTGAAGACAGCTGATCAGGCTATCAACACCAGACGGCTCCAACTGCCATCCCATTTACCTGTTCCGGAACTCAGAGACTAGCTAGGTCTCTGACCTGCTGGACTAATCGGTTATATAGTGTGCGCAATCGAATTAGCCTCTTACGCCACCTCAATAGGCTTACTCTGGCCCCAACGTATCCCATATCTGACCGTTTTATCCAGTTTTCAAAACACTTGTACCTATCTCATTTTCAAAATCATTTATTTAACCAGCACACATATAAAATTCAGTTCGCAAATCATTTCATTCGAGATAGGTACCTTTCGAAGTTACTTTTCCCCCAAAACAATTTGAAAACAGTGATTTATAACTACGGGGATACGTAACTTAAAACGTTTCCTTTCCATTATGAAAATAAAGCATTTAGCTATTCATATGCACTGAACCATATAAGAATGGTCAGGGGTACTTGCCTTGCAACGCTTTACAAAACCCTAAGTAGCTTTCATGCTGACTTTAATCCTGGGAAAACTCGATCGTAATCTATAAATACAGAATATCCTAAGTAGTTATACTGACATGCTTGATATCCTCAAATCCTAATAATCCAAATCCGACAACCCGACTCGTATTATTACTATACCTATAATCACGTAGTCACAAATCCCGAACATAAATAGGGGTAACACGTGGAACATAATTATGTACATTTACAATATATTTTTAGAAAATTTTGGCAGCATCCTATTTGTTTATAAGACTGCCCGTCGATTACAATCGACGTCAATAATCCACAATATCACTTCGTTATTTTATACAACATACATCCCAACACCATTCGAAATTAATTATTTAGGTCCAAAAATACTTTACGTAATTATTTTTATTTATTTATAAAATTTAGGACTCAGAACATCGTCATCATCGTCCACCGTTGACTCACCGAAGTTCATCGTCAACGGCGACACAATTTATTAGCGCCCGATATAATACGGGTTCCCAAATAAATCATACCGATTAATATTATTTCCCCGCGAGAAAATTTTTTATTTCACGAATAGTAATCAATTTATTTCCTGCAGAAAAAAAAATATTAATCAAATTTGTAATAATCAACCCAACTGCATAACCTCGGCCCAAACAGAAAAAGGCCCAAATATCCAGGCCCAAACTGCAGGCCCAATAACGAATTAACAGGGTAGCCACACGTGTCCTGTTAAACAGGATATGTGTTGGTTTGTTATTAATCTAAATTTTTGAATCCCCCGAACCCAATTTATATCCCGATATTACATTTTTTTAACGAACCGAGTAATATGGAAAACACATTGGAATAAATTTCAACAAATAAAAATCAGAAATATTCTGAAACAATAGAAACATAATTTTCGAAATTTTAAAAACAATTCCTAACGCACACTTTATACCTGCTTTTTAACAAATAACGAAACGACGCGCGGGGGAAACGATTCTCGAAAATTTCCAAAATAATTTTAAAATTATCTGAATAATACGAGCTTAATAAAATATTAGTTTCATAATTTTTAAAGATTTCCATAATTAAATATGGATTTTACCATTAAACACATTCAGAAAATCATTTATAAATGAATAATTAATAGAATATTGAGTTCCCAATTTTATAAAGTCCTAAAAATAATTATTGAAATAATAAAATTATAAAACCAATTTTAGAAATAACCCAAGTATTTATGGAATTATAATTACAATAAAATCACTTTTACAAGCGAAATAAAATCATATAACTCACTAATAAATCACACAATTCAATCCCACAAAACAACAAATCATAAATAATTAAATAATAATCAGTGTCCGCTGCCAAAATCATTACACACATTTTATTTAACTATTTAAACCTTTATTACACTTTTGAATATTAAAATAAAAAGAAAAATAGAAGAGTCGTTATAAGTTGATTCAGTATTAGATTGGTCTTAGGTTCCGTTGGAGTAGCTTTGTTCCATAGCAGCTTCTTTTTCTGGTCAAGTGTTAAGCTGTCTATGTCAACTTGAGCAATGTCAGAGGTTGATGTCTTGATGAATTGGTCAGGATTTGTAGTTTCATCTATAGCTTGTTGTTCTGAAATATCTTCACTCTGAACAACTTGAGCTATGTCAGAGGTTGTCTTAGATTCTTCTGTCATCCTCTTTCTCTTCAGAGTTTCAATTAATTTCATCTTCAGCAGCAGTATCATCAAAGACTTGAACCATCTTGCACACAGGATCCATCAGAATTTGAGGAATCTTCATCTTCTATTTCTTGATTGTCTCCCCAACTTTTCCTTTTCCCTTGTCTTTGGGATCAGTAGTAGTTTAAGATCTAGTCCTTGATCTAGGAATCTCTGTGGCAGATCTTTCTCTTATTACTATACCTTTCTCCTTAGGTTTGGGAGGCTTCTTTACATTAGAAGCTTTAGACTGTAGTTTTCACTTTTCAGCATTAAATCTTGCTTCTCCTTTTCTAAGTTCCTCTAAATCCACTCCTGGATTATCCTTAAGGAACAGTCTCTTTGCAATTTCCTCATCTAAGGCTTGAATCTTAGGATCCTTGTAAAAGAAGGCTGCTTTATTTCCCCTGAGCTTTAAGGTTTGCATGAATTTCTTCGAGTCTTGACTTCCACCTTGAATGAGAACATCAGACTTTGTCATCAGAATTTGATTATTAGAACTTGCTTTCAGAACTTGATCTTCAATTTTAGAACTTGTGAGCAGCAAAGTTTGATCTATAGATGAAGTCTTCTTTCCTTCCTTATCACTATCAGAAATCTTACTATCAGGTACTTTCTGAATAGGAATTCTGCTAACTTGCTTTCCTTGACTTTGACCTTTTCCCTTGCTAGGGTTTCCTTGGTCATCTTCAGAATCATCCTTTTTCTTCAGTGCCTTGCTAATTAAGCATTTGGACTTAACTCCTTCTCCCCCTTTTTGGCATCATCTGTCAAGAGTAGAGAAAGAAAGAGTTCCACTGAAGATTGGATCTCATTTAACTGAGTCTGTTGAGCATCTTGATTTTATAAGATCTCTTCCAGTTGGGCCTGCTGCTTGTATTGAACAAGCTCAATAGCATCCACTTTTTCTTGAATTGGTCTGATAAACCTCTTCTTGTCTAGTTTGAGCACCATGTCTAGCTTATCAGCTATTTCCTGAAGTTTATCAACCTTTGCATGAGTCTTGGAATGTAGACCTGAAAGAGTTTTAGTACTGAGAGCAGTGACTTTAAGTTGTGTTTTGAAGTCAGAATTCATCAGCAACTCGTCATCTTTTGCAACATGATCCGTCAGAACAGTTGGGCTGGTCATATAATGGTAATGATGAGCAATTGATTGCTCACCCTTACAAAATGTTTTGTATATATATATATCGCAGATGCCTAGGAAACCTATCCATCATAGCCAGGGCAGAGTTCCAGTTCCTCCTCTATCGAGTTCCTATGAGGTAGTTTTGCCAGACCTGTTGGAGGTCTATTGAGTTGCTGTAATAAAATAGTTGTGTCAGACTTGTTTAAATAAATTTGCTGATGTAATAGAAGAGTATCCTTGAGCATACTTGAACCTGTAAAAGGTCTTGGTAAGGGAGTCGTGTTTATGTAATAATAAAGAGTTTGGTTGTATTATATTTGTAGTTTGTTGATAATCGTGACATCAACTCCTGACCCCGGGGTTGAGGCTGTCATAGGTTGGTATCAGAGTTGCAGGTTTAAGTCCCTGATTTGGGTTAGGAATAGAGTCAAAAGAGTGTAGGAAGTTTTATATATGAAAGTGTGAGTCAGCAACTCATATAGAGAAGCGAGTCTAGGAGTCCAGTTGAGGGTTTCTAAGATGTCTTTTGGAACTTCCTAACCTTATTGTGTCTTCCTGTATATATATTATTGACAGCGTCCTATAGTGATTTCCAGTTCTCCCTCGCGAGAGATTGGGTCTGATTCTAAGAGTTCGGATTCTGAGCGGACCCTTGATATTTTCATCGAGGAGACACCAGTACCACCTCCACCTATCACATATTCGAAGCCTAATGACATTTCCAGAATGAGTGTTCGACCCCTATGGGTTCAAAGACTAGTATCTGTTGTCTGAGACTTTCCACCAGGTTGTGGACCCAGTACTGCTTTTCCCCGACCACCAGTGCCACCTGCTCCTGCCTCGAGCACTTCCTCTCATATTCTCTTTCATGTGCACCAGGCCGTTAATAGGGCCTTGATTAGGGAGTAGAGCCCCGAGCTAGCTGCACACTTAAATCGTGTGCTTGTTGGTCCATTCCATGGAGTATCTGCACTTTCCTCGGACATCTAGTCCAGAGTGAGAGCCCTTACATAGTCGGCTATTGATAGGGCTAGATATATTGATCCTTTTATCAGTTCACAGACCAGAGCGACGCATTACCAGGCTGTAGTAGATTGGTTGGTTTTCGAACTAGGGGTGATTGGAGGCAGTGGTTAGATAGTTGATTTCTGTGTTGGTACTTATCAGAACTTTGATGTCTATATCCTTTAGAGTTCTGTAGCATAGTTTCGGTATTACATTATGATGTACTAGTTGGAGGCTGCTATGATAGTCAAATTTTGGTGTGTATTCGGCTTCTGTTGTTAGTGTTGTACTATATTTGTTTCAGTTGGATATTTAGCACTGTTGTTGTATCATATTTCCTTCATATAAAAGATGATGTTCAGTTTTCTTTAAAAATTTTGCACTGTTATTATTGTTGTTACTGTTACTGTTGTATATGTTGCTGGTATTGTCAAATTTAGCCATTCATTATGGATGGAACCCAATTAAATGAGGATGGGAATTTTTAGTGTAGCAGCATTCTCTTAAAACATAAAAATGTTTGCTACACGGGGACATTTCTAAATCATATATCATTTGGTGTATTTCAAGAAAATGCAGCCAAAGAAAAATAACCCGTCCAATTCGTCCAGTAGAGAATCTGATGGGGTTCAGCCATGGGTGAGTTGCTAGATTTGTTGTGCCAACAGTCTAATCAAATAGCTCAGCAACAACAACAATTTCTACAATAACAACAACAGAAATTTATACAACAACAACAACAAATCCAACAACAAAAATTGTAGCTTTAGCAACAACATCAGTTAGGGGACTGAACTAAACCGTTAGTTTCAAATCCTTTCAGTTTGTTAAGCCTCCAGAGTTTAAAGGCGAAGTGGATCCTGTTTCCGCAAGAATTTGGTTGAATGAGATGGAAAAATCTTTTACCCTCACCCAAGTAAGTGGTGATCTTAAGACAAACTATACAAGTTATTTCCTTGAGAGTGAGGAAAAATATTAGTGGGAGTCCACTCGTGCTTTGGAAGGAGAAGGTCCTGTTTCATGGACCAGGTTTATAGAATTATTCTTGGAGAAATATTTTCCGGATTGTTTACAAAATTAGTTGGAGGTTGAATTTCTAGAGTTAAAATAAGGTGGAAGGAGTGTGAGGGAATATGAGGCCAAGTTTACATAATTGGCCCGATTGGTACCTGAGTATGTGAGTACTGAAGCCCAGAAGGCAAAGAGGTTTCAACAAGGGTTGAAGCCAGAAATTCACATCAGAGTTGTGGCTTGGCAACTCAAGACGTATACCTAGGTAGTCAGGCCGCTCTAGTAATAGAGAGTGACCAGAAGTTAGCCGTCAAGGAAAGGGGTGATAAAAGAGAAATTTGACGGTGTTATGGATAAGGCGGATCAAGGATAATCCAGTCAGAAGTTTCAGAAGTGATTTGGAAGAAATAGGAATAGAAGATTAAGGAGACATAATTTTCCCCAGGCTAGGCCTAGTACCATTTAAGTTAGTTCCACTCCAACCAAGTCAGTCAAGCCTGTGGTGGATTGTAAGCTGTGTGGCAAGAGATATAGTGGTCAGTGCAGAGGGGATGTTCAATGTTTCAAATGTGGTCAGAACGGTAATTATGCGTTGGAGTGTAACTCAGAGAATCCAGGAATTACTTTCTCTAGGTGTGGTAAGTTTGGGCATATTTCCAGGAATGGTAAGACTACTACTCAAGGCAGCGTTTGAGGTAGAGAATCCCAAGGACCGGCATCTAGTACGGCTAGAGCTAGAACCTTTAAAATGTCCAAGAGATCTAATGCTCAGGACTCGGATGTAGTTGCAGGTACACTTTCTCTCAACTTCATACCTGTTAAAGTTCTATTTGATTCAGGAGCATCTAAGTCTTTTATATCAAAGGATTGTGTGAATAAAATGGATTTAATGTTGGAAGATTTACCTGAACCCTAGACCATAGAAGTGGTTAATCAGGATAAAGTTTCAGTGAGTCAATTTTGTCCTAAATGTCAAAGAGAAATCCTCGGGCATTCTTTTTTAGCGAACCTAATAATTTTTGAGCTACGAGAGTTCGACGTAATTCTAGGAATGGATTGGTTATCCCAACATAAGGCAAATATTGACTATAAGAAGAAGAATATTGTGATATTTATAAAGGATAATATCAGGGTAAATTATCAGGGACAGAGGCAAGAAAAGAAATTTTTCTCTATAAGGATAGTATTAAGGTGGATGAAGTTCAATTTTTGGGTCATTTAGTGGTAAGGATGGTATAAAGGTGGATCATGTAAAGATCGAGGTTGTATCCAAGTGGGAACAACCAAAGACCTTGACGGAAGTTAGGAGTTTTCTTAGACTAGCAGGTTATTATCGAAGATTTATAAAAGACTTTTCCAAGATTGTGACTCCATTGACTAAGTTGACCAGGAAGAATGAAAAGTTTATCTGGACGGAGAAATGTGAGGAAAGCTTTTAAGAGTTGAAAAAGATATAGGTGACAACTCTAGTGTTAGCATTGCTAAATGAAACAAGAAATTGTATGATCTATAGTGATGCTTCTTTGAAGGGTTTAAGTTGTGTGTTGATGCGACATGATAAAGTCATTTCCTACGCATCCAGACAGCTAAAACCTCATGAGCAGAAGTATCCAGTGCATGATTTGGAGTTGGCAGTAATAGTGATCTCGTTGAAGCTGTGGAGACATTATTTGTACGAAGAAAAGTGTGAGATCTACACGGATCATAAGAGTTTCAAGTACAAATTCACACACAAGGATCTAAATATGAGACAAAGGAGATGGTTGGAACATATTAAGGATTACAATTGTCTTATTAATTACCACCCTGGAAAAGCCAATGTAGTGGTAGATGCCCTGAGCAGACATGAAAGATTGAATGTGATTAAGGTTGTTGAGGAATTAGAAAAGGAATTGGAAAAGTTGGAATTTGAAGTTCGAGTACCAGGATGAAATAAGGAGCAATTACATGAGATTACCTTCTCGCCAGAGCTAATGGAAAAGAGTAAGAAGTGTCAGGAAGAGGTCATAAATCAAGGATTAGACAGTTTGACTGGGGAAGAAAATTGTACTAAAAAAGACAGCAAAGGTTTGTTTAGATTTTCTTCTAGAATACGGATTCCCAATGTGACTAAGCTGGAGAATGAGATTCTTCGAGAAGCCCACAATTCCAGGTTTTCTATTCACCCTGGAAGCACTAAGATGTACCAGGATTTGAAGAAGAACTTTTGGTGGCCAGGAATGAAAAAAGAGATAGCTGATTGGGTTAGTAAATTTCACACTTGCCAAACGTATAGGCAGAACATCAAATGCCAAGTGGATTGTTACAACCCCTAAAAATTCCACAATAAAAATGGGAAGAGATCGCAATGGATTTTGTTGTAGGATTACCAAGGACTAAATTGAATCATAATGTTATTTGGGTAATTATTGATAGGTTGATTAAGTCTGCACATTTACTCCCGATCAACGAAAGATATTCTTTGGATAAGCTAGTTAAGATGTAATTGGATAAAATTGTGACCAAGCATGGAGTTCCTGTCTCAATTATTTCAGATTGGGATCCAAGGTTTAACTCAAGGTTTTTGATGAAATTCCAGGAATGTTTGAGAACTAAAATGAAGATGAGTACTTCCTATCATCCCGAGACAGATGGCCAAAGTGAGAGAATGATTCAGATGATAGAAGAAATGTTGAGAGTATGTGTTTTGGATTTTAAAGGAAACTGGGATGATCACCTACCGTTAATTGAGTTCTCCTATAATAATTATTATCATGCCAGTATAGGAATGCCACCCTACGAAGCCTTATGTGGACGAAAGTGTATATCTCCACTTTATTGGGATGAAGTAGGAGAAAAGAAGGTGTTAGGTCATGAGTTAGTTCAGCAAACCAAGGACACAATGATATTCATTTGGAAAAGATTGGAAGTAGCTCAAGATAGAAAGAGAAAGAATACGGACTTATATCGGAAATATATGGATATAGAAATAGGATCATTGGTATTGTTTAAAGTGTCACCTTGGAAAGGATTGGTTAGATTTGAATAGAAAGGCAAGTTGAGTCCTAGGTATATTGGACAGTTTGAGGTATTGAGAAAAGTAGGTAAATTTTCCTATGAGTTAGTGTTGCCACCGCAGCTGCAACATATCCATAACATGTTCCACGTATCTATGTTGAAGCGATATATCCCTGATTCGAACCAAGTCATTGATTACGAGCCAATCGAGCTTCAGCCATATTTTTCCTACGTGGAGCACCCAATCCAGATCCTAGACCGTAAAGAGAGAGTGCTTAGGAATAAGTCAATTCCCATATTGTCACGCCCTCCAAACCCGGCTCAAAAGTTTGGGGTTCACAACACACAAACACCCAATATAGATAAACATGCTTATAAAAGTAATATATGTAATGACCCTACATACCATATCCACTGATCGTAACAGGTTAAAGTATGTAAACAAGCCACCATCTCAACTTTTATTACATCGTACCAAATCCCAACTAGTTTAACTTACAATTGATAGTGAAAGCATTCTTACAAGCTTACATAACTCAAAACTAATATAAAGCTCCTGCTAGCTCGATCCAACTTAACCGAGAATTCTAGCTCGCACACTGGACTGGGAATCCTCGCTACCAACCATTTCCTTTTTAAATTTAGAATAACATAAATATATTTGCAAGAGTGAGCTAACTAGCTTAGCAAGTCATAATAGAAATAAATGAGGTTAAACAATGATCAATTGAAATGATTCAGAAGAATCAAGTTTCTTGTCAAGTAATCATTAGAATTGAATATTCATTTTAACTTTTAAAATGAAGGATAGGCTGCTGATCAGTCATGCACTAACATTGAGCAAGGCACACAGCTCTGCTCTCTATACTGGATCCAAGGCACACATTGGCCTTATATGACCACGAATCTAGTCTGACCACGAATTTGGTCCATATTTATAAAACCATCCAATTCTAAATTAATTCAATATGATAATCATTGTAATTCAATAAAACAGAATCATAATTAGCATTGATAAAGCATTTATCTCGGAGCATAAAACATTTCATTAGTATCACCAGCGTATATCAAGGTATATATATGAAGAAGGACTTCAAGCCTGTTGAAGAATAAGGTATCTGATGAACAATGGTGCAATGATAATAAAAGGTATAGATCTTTGATGTCAGAGGGTATTATAGGGTATATAAGTTTCTGTATGCTCAAGTAATTCTATATCAGTATTTGGTATACAGTGTTTATGTATTTCTGGAGTAGTATTGTATTTATGTGGTTTAATATCTTGGAAAATCAATAGTCGGTGGTTTACAAAGAATAAGGCTTACAGCTCAAGTTCAATGATTTGATCAGGGTTCAAGGTTGAATAATTTCAAGCACTTACAATATGAAACGGGACTATTTTGTATACTAACAACATGTTATGAGGAAGTTCAGAAATATTTGCAATATATCTCGAGGAAGGTTCAGAAGTACTTGCCTTATCACAGATGATTTCCAACTTCACTTGCATTCATCTAACGTTTCTACTCAACAACCACTTATCTTCTTTTTATATGCCTCTCCTCTTCTCACTGATCACTTGCATTCATTTTCTACACCTCGGTTCTATTTATTGAACACCTGGTTTCCTTTTTTATGACTCATTTCCTCTTCTAGGAATTATAAGCATTTATTAATACTCAATTTTATATTATTCTAATCGTCACATAGACGTTACCAGCTTCTATCTACCCTTCGTTTCACCCAAATCTGATTTACAGATTGAAAGTTATGACCAAAACAGTCAAACAACACACACATAGGCTTATAACACATTTATCAGATAGCATATAGCACGCAAGGTATTTGATAAAAATAATTTTTTCAAAGAATATTCGGGGTTAAAATGATTTTCCGGGTATTTAACATGAATTTTTGAACAGTTTTCGGAATTAAAACTGGTTAACGAATCATCCTATAAATAATTACAAGGTTCGAATACCCGAATCTGACTTTAAAATCTTTGAATAATAATTGTCGAGCCTTAAAAATAATTTAAAATAATATTTTAAAGCTCAAAACTATTTTTCGGAATTTTTAAATCAAAGAAGTAATTAAATCCAATTAAATAATAAATTAATATTAATTAAATAATTAATTAATAAATTAATACATAAATTAATTGAACAATTAAATAATTAATTATTAACTAAAATTAATTAACTAAATAATTCAGGAGAGAAAATGAGTGAACCTATGCAGTCCATTTTTCAGGACTGGCAAAAGTGAGTGAGGGGAGTCCCACCTTAGATGGTGAAGGTGAGGGTGTGAGGGTGGGAAGCCAAGGGGAGCCCTTGATGCAACAAAAGAGAGATTATGAGAGAAATGCAGGTACAGGAGTGATAAGGGTGGACACTATTGCTAGTGAGTCAATGAATGCCAGTGATGCATAAAGGAAAAGACTATTTCAGCAAGAATATCAAGCTGTTATAGATTCTATTTCCCTAGATGCTGAGACATTAACTCATCTTGTTACAGCTTATCAAACTCTAGCTGTACAGGGCAATGAGGAGGCTGAAAAGATGCTCAATCTAGTGCACACAACTGCTTCTCTACAAAGAGCAAAGGATGCAATCACTGTTATGCCATCCAATACTGGCAGTGATTGTGAACTGGCTGAAGATTCTTTAGGGGATGTTGGTGGGGATGATGAGGAAGATAGCATGAGCATAGGGGGAGATGCAGACATTCCTTCCTGGATGCTAACCAAAGAATGTTTATACTCATATCTCCAATCCACACTATTCAAGCTCATTCATGACACCCAAACAGCCATTCAAGCATCTACAAATGTCAGCACAAAGAGATTACTTACAGCACATCTTGAAGCTCTACAACTGCACAAGACTCAAGCTCTCCAACACAGTCAAAGTGTGGATAAAATCAAGCAAGAAGTTTCTGAAGTAAAACAGGATTTCATAGAAAGGTTGGATGCTAGACTTCGTGGAACCACCATGACTGAGATAGCTCAAAACTAAGGAAGGAAGCTGATCTAAATAGAAAGGTTGAGGCCATGAACTCTAGATTATCTGATGTGGAGAAGTCAATGGCCAAGATACTTGCTAATCATGAAACTCAGACTGCTCTGCTCTAATAATTGGTGGTTGCTCAACTCCCTTCCATTCAACAACATGATGCTAATAAAAAGGGGGGAAAAGGCTCATCAAGTGAGGGGGAGAAATAACTCAACATTCAAGTCAGCAAAGTAATTGTGCCAACAATTGCTCTCACTAAGCCACCAGTCGTGGACATCATTGACATCATCAATCTGGTAGCAGCAAAACTGGAATCAAATGACAAACTACTAAAGATTGATGTAGCAGCAGATGAGAAGAAACTAAAAGAAAAATGGAGGAAAATACATGCAGAAATTCAACAGAAATTTGGACCAATTCAGAAACCAGAAAAAATATTTAATCATCACTCTCAACTCAAGCAGATTTCTGTGAATGAAATGAGTTTGAATTATCTGGAAAAGGGTCAAAAATCCTGCACAAAGTCTCCAAAGGCAAATATGGTCCTGAAACCTAAAAGAAACTACTCAAAGTTTTCAGACAAAAATCCTATGGATACTGTGTTTAAGACACCTAGGCCAGATGAGAAGAAACTATTGGCTAGGTCAATTGTATTTTTCAAAGATCCTACTGATTCAACACTTAAAAGAAGAATTGCCAAAATCTACAAAAATGGTAAAGAAATTTGTGTGGTGGCTGGACACCCTCTATTTGTAGAAGCTAAGAAGGAAGAGAAGGAAAGAATCATGCAAGAAAAGAAGCAGGCTATCTTAGATGCTAAGAAGCTCCAACAAAAGAAGGAGCAAGCTGCTATCTTGGCTAAACTTCAAGCTATGAAGACTAAAACAGAGATTTATGCACAACCATCTGTAATTGCTGAACCTCAAGATCAGAAAGTGCAAGATACACCGCAGCGGAAAAGAAGATTCAGACACAAGCTTCCCTCTAAAAGAAAATTGGACTTTAGTGATGAGGAAATGGAAGATTACTTTCCCAAAAGGTCTATAACTTTAATACATACAACCAAACCCTCAGTTGTATTTGAAGAATTCAAGGTGGTGGATCCAACTAGGAATATTCATGGTGAGCCCGTAATTCCAAAGGATGAGCCAGTAGACTGGGATAATTTACCAATTCCTGAGCTGAATTTTCCTATCTTCAACAAGCCAAAGAAGAAAAAGACTAGAGCAATCAAAAAAGTGAAGCCTGTGACTCTTAGATCAAAGACCCTAACCAAATCTCAATCTACAGTCAACAAGGGAGATCTGTTATACATCTGTGACATCAAGGAGTTCTCTGACATAAACCTCTACTTAGATGAATTGGAAGAAGTAAGAGGGATTGATGCTCATAAACATCTTCCTGAAAGGCTGGTATTCAAATACAAGGGAGGGAAAGAGATCACATGGCCACTTCACATGATTCTTCAAGAAAGCCAATCTGTTCTGATAAAAGTTTTGTCATCCTTCAAGAAGAACTTTGGGTTCCATGTAACTGCAAGGAAGAGCTAAGGAGTAATAAAGCCAAAGATGCACTTCCAAAAACTCTATCAATTCCCTTCACAGGAAAGAGAGTGCATTTGAGGCCTTATTGGCTGATGGAATTCAGGGATGATAAGGAGGTTAGAAGATTCTTCAGATTAGAGGACCAGTTGAGTATCTCTAGCAATGAGACTCTACTGGAAATGCAAGAAATGTTGGATTTATCTGAAGCTGATGAACTTGAGTTCCAATGACAACTCTAAAATTAGATAGAAGAGAACAACATGAGGCTTGGCAAGAAATCCAGACAATCAAGGAAATAGATTTATCTGCTCAGACTAGAGTAACATCTAGATAATGATTGTGAGCAACTCTTTGTACACTTTGCTTTGTTCAATTTTCAGTAAATATTGTAGCACTTATCAGTTTTATCTACTACCTTTCAATCTGTATCTTTAGAATGTTTTGTTATCATCAAGTTTCTCTTAATTTATGGGTACATTTCCAATAGACATAAATTGGGGGAGATTGTAAGAAATATGTTGTGAACTTGATGATAAATTAAACAAAGCACCTTAGTAGATTTAACTTAGTAAATTTTGTAGCACTCGACGGATGATCAATTATAGTCCCGACGGATGACAGATTAACATCCATCGAGTGAGTAGCTTATGTAATAATAAGAATTGTAGCACATTTCTGCAAACAACATGTACTAGTCAAGTAGATTGCTTAGGGTTCTATAGGTCATGTTGACTACTAGATTGATATGCAGAGTAGGTTGATTAATTGTAAATATGAGATGTCTTATAATTCTGTATAAGGGAAATGGAGTCAAGCAACAAATAGACACCCGACGGATAATCTACAAGACTCCTGACGGATGATCAACAAAGCTTACCGACGGATGACAAGCATAGACCCAACAGATGATCAAATTTAAATAGCTGTTGACAGTGATAACACAGTCACATGCGTCGAGTGTTTGCAAAAGAAATGTGGCAGCCTGTTAAGCAGGAATTTGAGAACAAAGAAGCATTACCATTTCCATGCAACTGTGAAGATATTCAAAGATGCTGGAATAGAGTAGTGAAGAAGCATGAAGTCAGACTAGATATGTTTTATTTTATTATCTTATCTTATTATCATGTAAACTTGGTGATATATAAACCAAGTGTAACAAGTAGAACATCTATCGAACTAAGCAGATACATTTTCAGAAAAAAACATATCAAGCTAAATCATGTAGGCATTTCTCTATAGCTTTAGTTGTTCAAACTTGTAAGCAGCTGTGAGCTATTCAAGATTCACAGGGTTCTCATTTGATATATATATATATATATATATATATATATATATATCTGGTGGATACATTCAAATCCACCAGAAAGTTTTAAAAGCTTTAGTTTTTATTACTTAGTGTTTTGATTTATATCATCTTTTTATTCCGCTCAACTGCTAATCAAACACTGTTATATTTATCAAGTTAGAACTATTTTGAAATCTAAAAAAGTAGTCAAAATACATTCAACCCCCCTTCTGTAATTCTTGTGGTATTTTAAAGGAATAACAGCCTGAGCGTTAAAGTCAGTCTAAAGTCAAGCCAGTGTTTAGTCGATAAAGTGTAGCAAGGCAAGTACCTCTAGCCATATCTTTTATGGTTCAGTAATATATGAGTAATTATTAATTTAAATTTAATACTGGAACAGAACGTTTTAAGTTATGTATCCCCTGTTAATAAAATATTTTTGTTTAAATAATGTTTTGGGGAAATGTAACTTTTGAAAATGCCTATCTCTAAATTGTGAATAATATTGGAAATGTTTTGGAGTGTGTTGTGATAAAATGGTTTTGAGAAGAAATTGGTAAAAGTGATTTTGAAAACTGGATAAAACAGATCATATATTGGATGACATTGTGTAAGTGACCCGTAATGGCCCAGCGTGGTGGCGTAAGTGGCTAAGTCGGTTGCGTGCCCTATTTGAACCGCTTAGTCCAGCGTGACAGAGACCTAGCTAGTCTCTGAGTTCCGGAACAGATTTTCTGATTTGACAGACTAATCAGCTGTCACTAGGAACCATCCAATATATATATCTGATTTTGGTTTTGTGGTTCCCGTAACAGAAAAGATGGTTTTATGGTTCCTCTAATGGAACAAATGATTTGGAAATGAAAATAGCATGCTAAAATTTGACTCTTGTATCTATACAACACACGATTGATATTATGTTTTGCGGAGAAAGCTAGTTGTTGATATCCAGTTTATACATGTTTTACTTATTTTCATAAATGATTTATAATTTCTGTTCCTATAAAAGTTTATCATAAAATATTTTACTTTGTTATTCATATATTGGGATTGCTGAGCAATTAATTGCTCACCCTTGTAAAATGTTTTGTATATATATATATTGCAAATACCTAGTAGGCCTATCCATCGTAGCCAGGGCTGAGTTCCAGTTCCTCCACTATGGGGGGACTATGAAGTAGTTTTGTCAGACTTGTTGTAGGTCTGTTGAGTTGCCGTGATAAAATAGTTGTGTCAGACTTGTTTAAATAAATTTGGTGTTGTCATAGATTTGTAGCCTAGATCATACTTGAACCTGGAAAAGGTCTTGGTAAGGGGGTCGTGTTTATGTAATAATAAAGAGTTCGGTTGTATTATATTTGTGGTTTGTTGCTAATCGTGACATTAACTCCTGACCCTAGGATTGAGGCCGTCACATGTTGGTATCCGAGCTACAGGTTTAATCCCTGATTTAGGTTAGAAATAGAGTCAAAAGAGTGTAGGATGTTTTATATAAAAGTGTGAATCAGGAACTCATATAGAGGAGCGAGTATAAGAGTCCATTCGAGGGTTTCGAAGGCGTGACCCTGGCTTCTAATGATGTTTTGTTGGAACCGCCCAAACCTTATTGTGTATTCCGGTATATATTTATTATTGACAACATCCGATAGTGATTTCCAGTTCTCTCTCGTGAGAGAACTGGTCTGATTCGAGTGTTCGGATTCTGAACGGACCCTTGATATTTTAACCGAGGAGACACCAGTACCACCTCCACCTGTCACCTATTCCAAACCTAGTGACATTGTCGGACTGAGTGTTCTACCCCGATGGGTTCAGAAATCAGTATCTGCTATCTGAGACTTTCCACCAGGTTTTAGACCCAGTACTACTTTTCCCCGACCACTAATGCCACCTTCTCCTGCCTCGGGCACTTCCTCTCCTATTCCCTTTCATGGGCACCAGGTCATTAATAGGGCCTTGATTTAGAAGAAGAGCCCCGAGCTAGCTGTACACTTAGATCGTGTGCCTGTTGGTCCGTTCCAGGGAGTATTTGCACCTTCCTCAGACATTCAGGCCAGAGTGAGAGCCCTTACACTGTCGGCTATTGACATGGATAGATATATTGATCCTTTTATCAGTTCATAGACCATAGTGGCACATTATCAGGCTCTAGTATATTGGTTGGTGTTTGTGTTAGGGGTGATTGGAGGTAGTGGCTAGCTACTTTATTTCTAGGTTGGTAGTTATCAAAACTTGGACGTCTGTGTCCTTTAGAGTTCTGTAGCATAGTTTTAGTAGTATATTATGATGTATTAGTCGTAGACTGCTTGACAGACAATTTTTTGTGTGTATTCAGCTTATGTTGTTAGTGTTGTACTATATTTGTATTAGTTGGATATTCACCCTTGTTGTTGTATCATATTTCCTTTATATAAAAGATGTTGTTCAGTTTTCAAAAAAAAATTACACTGTTATTATTGTTGTTATTGTTATTGTTGTATTTGTTGCTGGTATTGTTAAATTTAGCCATTCATTATGTATGGACCCCAATTAAATGAGGATGTGAATATTTTATTGTGGCAACATTCTCCTGACATATAAAAATGTTTGCTACCCGGGGGCATTTCTAAATCATATATCATTTGTTATATTTCAGGAGAATGTCACCAAAGAAAAATAACCCGTCCAATTCATGCATTATAGAATCTAATGGGGGTCCAGCCATGGGTGAGTTGCTAGATTTGTTGCGACAACAGTCTAATTAGATGGCCCAGCAGCAACAACAATTCCAGCAGCAACAACAACAGTTTCTGCAACAGCAACAACAACAGCAGCAATTTATACAACAACAACAACAACAACAACAAATCCAACAAAAGAACTGCAGCTTTAGCAACAACATCAGTTAGGGGACTGAACCAAACCGTTAGTTTCAAATCCTTTCAGTCTGTTAAGCCTCCAGAGTTTAAAGGCGAAGTGGATTTTGTTGCCGCGAGAATTTGGTTGAAGGAGATGGAAAAAGCTTTTACCCTCACCCAAGTAAGTGATGATCTTAAAAAAGACTATGCAAGTTATTTCCTTAAGAGTGAGGCAAATTATTGGTAGGAGTCCACTCGTGCTTTGAAAGGAGAGGGTCATGTTTCATGGACCAGGTTTACATAATTATTCTTGGAGAAATATTTTACGGATTGTTTGCAAAATCAGTTGGAGGTTGAATTTCTAGAGTTAAAAAAAGGTGGAAGGAGTATGGCGGAATATGAGGCCAAGTTTATGGAATTGGCCCGATTGGTACCTGAGTCTGTGAGTACTGAAGCCCAGAAGGCAAAGAGGTTTCAACAAGGGTTGAAGCCAGAAATTCGCAGCGAAGTTGTAGATTTACAACTCAAGACGTACATCTCGGTAGTCCAGGCCACTCTAGTAATAGAGAGTGACCAGAAATTAGCCGCCAAGGAAAGGGGTGATAAAAAGAGAAAATTTGAGGGTGTTATGGATAAGGCGGATGAAGGAGAATCCAATCAGAAGTTTCAGAAGCGATTTGGCAGAAATAGGAATAAAAGATTCCGGAGACAGAATTTTCCCCAGGCTAGGCCTAGTACCATTTCAGTTTGTTCCACTGCAACCAAGTCAGTCAAGCCGGTGATGGTTGTAAGCTGTGTGGCAAGAGATATAGTGGTCAGTGCAGAGGGGATGTTCAGTATTTCAAATATGGTCAGAAAGGTCATTACGTGTCGGAGTGCAACTCAAAGAATCTAGGAATTACTTGCTTTAGGTGTGGTAAGGTTTGGCATATTTCTAGGAATTGTAAGAATGCTACTCAAGGAAGTGTTTGAGGTAGCGCATCCCAAGGACCGGCATCTAGTACGGCTAGAGCCAGAACCTTTAAGATGACCAAGAGATCCAATGCTCAGGACTCAGATGTAGTTGCAGGTATGCTTTCTCTCAACTTTGTGCCTGTTAAAGTTCTATTTGATTAAGGAGCATCTAAGTCTTTTATATCAAAGGATTTTGTGAATAAAATGGATTTAATGTTGGAAGATTTACCTGAACCCTTGCCATAGAAGTGGCTAACCAGGATAAAGTTTCAGTGAGTCAATTTTGTCCTAAGTGTCAAATAGAAATCCTCGGGCATTCTTTTTCGGCGTACCTAATACCTTTCGAGCTACGAGAGTTTGACGTAATTCTAGGAATGGATTGGTTGTCCCAACATAAGGAAAATATTGACTGTAAGAAGAAGAAGATTGTGATGTTTACAAAGGATAATATTAGGGTAAATTATCAAGGATATAGGAAAGAAAAGAAATTTCTCTTGACACTGAGGGTAAAGAAACTGTTAAAACAAGGATATGAGGCTTACTTAGCTCATATAGTGGACACTGAAAAAGTGGCACCTAATCTGGACGAGATTCCAATAGTAAGGGAATTTCTGGACGTATTTTCAGATGAGTTGTCAGGATTCCCACCAGATTGTGAGATCGAGTTTTCTATTGACCTGGTCCCCGAGGCAGGACAAGTTTCAAAGGCTCCATATCGTATAGCCCAGTAGAAATGAAGGAATTAGCTAAGCAACTTCAATAATTTTTGGATAATGGAGTGATTAGGCCAGGTGTATCCCCGTGGGGTGCACCAGTGTTGTTTGTATGAGATTATATATTGATTACCGGGAGTTAAATAAGTTGACTATCAAGAATAAATATCCCCTACTCAGGATAGGGTTGTTGTAACATTTTCTATGATAATCTAGTAAATAGATAGCAATGTGGTTACTCATTCAGAAGTCATGTTGCTTCAATGGATAATCTAGAGTAGGGTGTGTTAGATATATTTGTGATGTCATGTCTAATCTGATTTGTTTAGTTTCAGAACTTAGTATCAGAACTTACTGAAGACAGGAAGTTATCAAAACTTAAGGCGTCAGAACTTATATCAGGACTTAAGTGCGGGTACACTTCAGATAAGGAAAGCAGCTGATTTACAGGAGAGGATCTGGATTAAACAAGTAAAGATATGCATGAAGAATTGGACAGCTATAGGACTACAGTAGATAATCTCTGATTGATGTATTTTAAGAAACATAACATATCATATCAATTAGGACATATCTTGTAACTGTGTACTATATAAACACATATTAGGGTTTACACTATATGTGTTATCATTCACGAGAATATTATTCATTGTAACCCTAGAAGCTCTTAGTGATATCATACATCACTAAGAGAGTAGATTAAACCTACTGTAACAGAGTTAGATATATTGAATAAACTTATTTTCTGTTACATACTTGTGTTTATAATCGAATTGATTGTAGATACTATATTTAACCCCCTTCTATAGTATCATTGAGGCCTAACAAGTGGTATGAAACCATCAGGGTTCCTATCGTCAGCGTGTCTGAGTACCCTGTATGGAGTGTTAAGATTGTCATGTTTTTGGAACCAATGTCATCAAAAAGAACAGGAAGACAATACTCACACAGGAGTATGAGCACTTTCACTCAAAATCTGATGAGTTACTAACTAATACATATGACAGATTCACAAAGCTGTTGAATGATTTGTCGCTAGTGGATAAGGAATATGACACAGAAGATTCAAATCTGAAATTCCTACTAGCTTTTCCTGAAAAGTGGGATTTAAAAGCTACTACAATATGAGACAATTATGAACTTGCTAATATGTCTCTTGATGAAATCTATGGGATGCTCAAGACTCATGAACTTGAGATGGAGCAAAGAAAGAAGAGGCATGGAGGGAAGTCTAAGACAGTTGCTTTAAAAATTGAAGAAAAGCCAATTATCTCTAGGAAGGCAAAAGAAAAGGCTCCCATCATACAGTCTGATTCAGAGTCATTAGATTCTGATGATGATGATTCAGAACCTGAAAATTTATCTGAAGTGGATGTTGATGTAGAGATGATGCAACTGTGTGCTCTTATGGTGAAGGGTATCACAAAGATAGCATACAAGAAATTAAGAAAGGGTAAGAAGTTTTCCAGGATAGGTGGAAGTTCTGACAAGAAAGGGTTCAGAAAGACTGAAGGCAAAGGAGGAAAGTCTGACAGAATAGACAACTCAAATGTCAAATGCTATAATTATGGTGAAAGAGGCCACATCTCTCCTGATTGCAAGAAAGGAAAAGGTGATAAGACCAGGCACTTATCACAAAGAAGAAAAACTGGTTAGACACTTCAGAATCTGAAGAAGAGGTGAACTATGCCTTAATGGCAAATGCTGATAGCAGTTCTGATGCTGCTAAACTAGAGGTACCTCTATCAACTCTGGGTCCTTAAAACTAATCAATAGTGGTCTTTGTGATTGCAGGGCATCAGGAAAAACATTCTGCTATCAGACTTTGTGGAGAAAGCTGGCCCAGGAGTTTCTTATGGAGATGGCAACATGGGAAAGACTCTGAGATATGGCAATATCAATCTTGGGAATGTCATAATTGAAACAGTAGCTCTTGTCTCAAGAAAACACAATCTACTAAGTGTGAGTCAAATCTGTGATAGAGGTTATCATGTGGATTTCTGTAAAGAACACTGTGAAGTTGTAAGTAATTCTACAGGCAAAGTGGTTCTGAAAGGTTACAGACATGGTAACATATATGAAGCCAGACTTTCAACAAATTCTGATGGTTCTGCAATCTGTCTATTAAGTAGAGCATCAATTGAAGAAAGCTGGAATTGGCATAAGAGACTCTCTCATTTAAATTTCAACAACATAAATGAGTTAGTAAAGAAATATCTTGTGAGAGGACTGCCAAAATCAATATTTGCTCCTGATGGTCTTTGTGACTCATGTCAAAAGGCAAAACAAAGAAAATCTTCATTCAAGAGCAAAACTGAATCTTCAATTCTTGAGCCTTATCACTTACTGCATGTTGATCTATTTGGTTCAGTCAATGTCATGTCTATTGAAAAGAAGAATATGATATGGTTATAGTGGATGAGTTCACAAGATACACTTGGGTGTGTTTCTTGCACAAGAAGAATGAAACTGCATCTACTTTAACTGATCATGTCAGACAGCTGGATAAGTTAGTCAAAGGTTTTGTTAAAATATTAAGAAGTGATAATGGCACTGAGTTCAAGAATTCAATCATGGAAGAGTTCTGCAAAGAGCAAGGAATAAAGAAGGAATTTTTTGCACCTGGAACTCCACAGCAGAATGGAGTTGTAGAAAGAAAGAACATGACTCTTATTGAAGCTGCATGAACTATGCTTGATGAAGCAAAGCTACCAACCTATTTTTGGGCTGAAGTTGTGCAGACTGCTTGTTTTACACAAAATGCTACACTCATAAACAAGCATGGAAAAATACCATATGAGATGGTGAAGAAAAAGAAGCCAAATCTGAAATACTTTCATGTATTTGGATGCAAGTGTTTTGTTCTTAAGACTCATCCTGAACTGCTATCAAAATTTGATCTAAAAGCTGATGAAGGAATTTTTGTTGGATATCCACTTTCCACAAAAGCCTTCAGAGTCTAAAATTTAAGAACAAGGGTTGTCATGGAATCTATCAATGTATCTTTTGATGATAAAAAGATTACTAGCCTTGAAGATTTCAATGATCATGATCAGCTGAGATTTGAAAATGAAGATGTAAATTCTGATGACCTAAATCCTGATCCTGTAAGTTCTGACGGGTTAAATTCTGATGTCATTGAAACTGTGGTAACTGCTCCAAAGGAAAATGCACCTGTTCAGGGGGAGCAAGCTGATGATCATACCACATATCAAGACTCTCAAGAAGCATCAGAACCAGTCACTGGCTCTTCAAGTTCAGATTCATCAATTTCTGATGAGCCAAATTCTGACAATTCTGGAAACTCTAATTCTTCAATTCCAGAAGGATCCAACTCAAATTCTGGAATCTCAGAGAGCATAACTTCAGGGGGAGCATCAGAAAATGCTGATGGAGACAACATGGATCATAGGGGGGGATCCAGTTCTAGAGATCAACTTCCATCTGCAAGGAAGTGGACTAAATCACACACACCTGACTTAACAATTGGAGATCCTGAAGCAGGTGTCAGAACTAGAAGAGCAATAATAAATGAATGTCTCTATCATTCCTTTCTATCTCAGACTAAACTAAAGAAAGTGGAAGAAGCTCTTCAAGATGCTGATTGGGTGCAAGCAATGCAGGAAGAGTTAAATGAATTTGAAAGAAATAAAGTCTGGACCCTAGTACCAAGACCAAAGGACAGATCAATTGTTGGTACAAAATGGGTGTTCAGAAATAAAAATTACAGTGAAGGCATAATTACTAGAAACAAAGCAAGGTTGGTTGCTAAAGGTTACTCTCAATATGAGGTTATTGACTATGCTGAAACATTTGCTCCAGTTGCTAGATCGGAAGCCATAAGAATCTTTTTGGCTTATGCTGCTCACAAGAAGTTTAAAGTCTTTCAAATGGATGTGAAAAGTGCTTTTCCCAATGGAGAATTAGAAGAAGGGGTATATGTTGAACAACCTCCAGGCTTTGTAGATCCAAAATTTCCAAATCATGTCTACAGGCTTGACAAAGCACTTTATGGCCTTAAACAAGCTCACAGAGCATGGTATGAGACACTGACTCAATTCTTTCTGGAAAGTGGATTTCACAGAGGCACAATTGACAAGACTTTATTCTACCTCAACCATGGAAAGGACTTACTTTTGGTACAGATATATGTTGATGATATCATCTTTGGCTCTATAAATACAAAACTTTATGGAAGATTTTCCAAGTTAATGCAGACAAGATATCAAATGAGTATGATGGGAGAGTTGAGTTATTTTCTGGGACTTCAAGTCAAACAAATTGAAGAAGGTACTTTTATCAGTCAATCCAAGTACACCAGAAATCTACTCAAGAAATTTCAAATGCAAGACAATTCTACTGCATCAACTCCTCCCATGGCCACTACCACCAAGTTAGATAAAGATACTGGAGCATCAGTAGATATTAGTAACTACAGAGGTATGATTGGCTCTGTACTCTATTTAACTGCAAGTAGACCAGATATCATGTATGCTACCTGTCTTTGTGCAAGATATCAGGCTGATCCAAGAGAACCTCATCTAATAGCTGTGAAAAGAATTTTCAAGTACCTCAACGGTACAGCTGATCAAGGATTGTGGTATCCTAGGGAATCATATTTTAAGCTAATAGGTTACTTGAAAGGAATATGTCTTAAGTCCAATCAGGTATTAGGATTTAGGAATAACCTTTTATGTAATCTGTTTTGATTCCATTGATATTAATAAAAGACTGGTTTTGTTTTTATTACGGGCTTTATCTATTTAAGTGTTTAAATAAGATATACCATAGTTTAGAGTAAAGCTTTTTATGGATTATGATGAGATCATAATAGTAAGACCTAAAAGATGATAACTCTAAACTTAAATAGTTCCTGGTCGTAGGATTACTAACAGGTAATTAATAATCCGCAGAGATCGGTACATACTATGCTTGCTTCATTATGAAGGATGTCTGTTCTCATAGACATTTGTGTGGTGACACTATAGCTAGTATGTAGGTGCTTATTATAGAATAAGTTCACTGAACATGACTCGCCCAGCTGAACAACTGATGGAGTTCACTCACATGTCAGCAGTTGTTCACATAGTGATATTTGTACAAGTATCCTTAGACTTGAGGTCATCATAGTCATCTTGTGTACACTGAACTATGCTTTGGTTTAATTCTTAGTGTCCAGGGACAATTATTAGGGTTCTGCTGGGTATAGAAATTTGTACACGAAGATAGTGTATGATCAATAAAGGATCCACCCCTTCCAGTGAAGGATGCGTATGTTCAAGGCTGATCCACTTATGCTAGTTCAGGAATCTCTGGCCAGAGTAAATGAAATTAGAAAGGAGTTTCTAATTTGCATAGAACTAAGCATAGTAAATGGTAAGCAAGTGATTAAATTAGATAGGTTTGACATGAGATCCATGTCTTGTATTTAATCGGGACATTGTAGGGTCGAAGGAGTTTATTGTATGGTAACTATTCACTGAATAGGTTCTTGGTATTCTAAGTAGTGAATTTATATTATCCGGATAGTCGCGATATGCTGAGAAGTATCCCTCACAATGTAGAATAACTGTGATTAATTAATTAATCATATTTAATAAATTAGAGAATTTATATAAATAATGATAAAATAGTTTTATTATTATTTATTTCTACTACCGGCTTAATATTGAACCTACAGGGTCACACCATAAAAAGAGAATGATTTAATGGTGGAGGAATTAATTAATAATGGCTAATAATTATTTATTTATGAAATAATTAATTAATTGGAAAATTTAATAATTGATTAAATGAGATTTAATTGATTATAAATTAATTAAGAAAAGTTCTTAATATTATTAATTAAAGGATTTAATTTTTGGAAATTAAATCAAGAGAGAGAATTATTTCTAAAGTGTTTAGAAAAAAGATTAGTAATTAAAAGGTGTTTTAATTATTAATGAGAATAATAAATGGGATAATAATAATAATATTTATGGGAAAATTTCAGCTGAAAATTTTGCCTATAACTATACTATTATAAACCCTATTTTAATGTTAACCCCAAAATTTTATAAAACCTAATTCTTTCCACCTCCTTCTCCTCCTTAACGTCGTTTTCTTGGTGAATACCGGTGGAGTGCTTCACGTTTGAGGAGCAGCTGCTAAGGATCTCCGATCGTTGCCCTTGGATCACATATTAAAGGTTAGTAATCGATCCATATGTTTTTACCACGATTTATATGCTTTTATTTGGATTTTATATGTGTAAAAGTGTTTTACCATGCCTCCGCTGCGATTAAAATCCATCAATGGTATCAGAGCATAGGTTGTATGCATATAGATCTGTGGTAAAAATTTCAGAATTTTATGTGCTTGTATGAATTAATTATGATTTTTACAAGTTATATTATGGATTAATTTTGTCTGATGAGAAATCGTTTCTCAGAATAATTTTGAATGTTGATCTGGGTTCTACAAGTGTTGTAGATCGTCTGGGTATTTTTTTCATAATTTTATGATGTATAGATTATTTATTATGAATTTTTGAATATCTTGTAATTAAATTCGTAATTAAATAATCATATATATATATATAAATTATAAGTATGTATATATATATATCTGCTGCATCTGCTGTGTTGATACTGCTGCACGGAAGAAAAGAGAGAGTACAGAGAATGTCAGGCACGAAAACCGAGAAAGAAAAGTCGGCGGCGAATCGTAGAAGGGCATAGGACCGCGCGTCTGCCACGCGCGCGTGGGGCACACGCGCTGGCGGGCCACGCGTGGCGCGTGTCAGACACGCGCTGGTGACATCATGCTGACGTCATCAGATGACGTCATGCTGATGTCAGCATAGAGGTTAGGGCGCGTGGAGCGCGTGTGGCGCGTGTGGCACGTGGAGGGAAGTCAGACACGCGCTGTTAGGCGCGTGTGCGCGTGGCCGCGCGTGGGGAATCTTCTTTCGGCGCGTGGGGGTGCGTGCCAGCTCAGAATTGGGCGATTTTAGTGCCGTTGGATTCGTCTTTTCGAGACGCTTCTAATGGTATATTATATGATATTTTATGAAATTGTTTCGAACTGTTTATAGCTGACATAAGTGTTTTAAAGCTGTTTTTGATGGTTTAAATTGCTTTTAAGTGCTTCATGTGATAGATAGAGATGTATATTGCTTAGACTAATATACTAGATGATGTAACATGCCTACCTTGATGTTTATTCATGTTTATATATGTGATATATGCTTAGTTTATCATGCGATGATAGATTTAGGTGAACTTAAATGAACATAAGGCGTTTGTTAGACAACCTAGTATAGTGGAATTGTTTCATAACCTTAAGAATAATATTATGAATACAATCATGAGATTCTTGTGTTTCTGAAACACGTAATTGAATATGAATTTTCGATATCAGAGAAAGGATGATTCTGTCAACAACAGATTTTTATCTATAAGAAAGGGTTAATAAGTGACGCCTCTTGACAATGCTCCACCCGATCTGGGAATCATCTGATTATTGATTATTGATTTGAAATATTTAATTTAAAAGGAAGAATCTCTTTATAATATGATTATGATTGTAACGTAATATAATCCCTCTAAAATTAAATAATATCAAGTAGTAATTGGCCAATGATACAACGGGCTTGTGTCGGTCATAGCCTTCCAACATGATAGAAAGTAGTTCTTATTTTTGAATCATTGTCGGTTCATGCTACAGCCGAGGGCTTTGATTTCGAAATAAGAAATACTTGTCTATTACATAGAGATGTGTACATTGAATAAGAATCTAAAGGTCGGTACGTGCCACAGCCGTGGGCCTTTGGGGACTGATTCAAATGTACGGAATGTTGGGTTAGACTTGACTTAGAATATTGAGTTTGTCGTGCCACAGCCGTGACTCAATTATTCAAGAGGCTAAAGTTTGATTAGGGAATAACATTAGATGTAATTGACAAGAGTTGTCTGCCTATTGAACATTACATGGCATTTTGTGCCACAGCCGGGGTTGTGTAATGGAATGTAGGATCCCTATTCCCACTAGCATTATGAATGCTTAATTTTTCACGTAGGGGGTTGAATAAATTAGATAAACTAGTGGGAGCCACTTATGAATAAAGACCCGATTCATATAGTGTTTTAAAATGAAATCGAATATTTTCTAAGTGTTGTTATGTGTTTATCATTTACAAATTTACAACATATATTATGTCTTCTGCACTATCACTCAGGAGCATACTAGATGCTCACAAGTTGACTGGTTCTAATTATGCTGACTGGCTTCGAAACTTGAGAATTGTTCTCAGGATTGAGAAGCTGGAATACGTGATTGACTCACCTAAGCCTACTGAACCTGCTAGTGATGCACATAATGATGAACATGTTGTGTATCGTAGGTGGATAGATGATGCAAATATTGCTCAATGCATCATGCTAGCTTCCATGAACATTGAGCTACAGAAGCAAATGAGCATATGGATGCTCACACTATCCTCATGCATCTACAAGAGTTGTATGATGTGGCAGGGAGGACAGCTCGATATGAGATATCGAAGGAGTTGTTCGGTTGTAGGATGTCTGATTGATCATCTGTGAATGACCATGTACTTAAGATGATCAATTTGATTGAACGTCTTGGATAACTTGGTTTTGCCATGGATGGGGAGCTGAGCCAAGACTTGGTCTTGCAATCGCTTCCGAGTTCGTTCTCGCAGTTTGTTGTGAACTTTCACATGAATAAGTTGGATGTCAGCCTGCCTGAACTCCACAACATGTTGAAGACTACGGAATCGAATTTTCCCCTAAGAAGAGTTCTGTTCTTCTAATTAGTGAAGGTTCCAATCCTAAGAAAAGGAAGAGGAACCCTTCCAAGAAGAAGAAAGTAGGTGAGAAAATACCGGTTCCACCAAAAGCTGAAGACCCCAAGAGCAAAGTTGTTTGCTTTCACTGTAACAAGGTGGGGCACTGGAAGAGGAACTGCAAGGTTTACCTTGCAGAATTGAAGAAGAAGATGGGTAGTGAGACTACCACTTCTGATTCAGGTATGTTCATGATAGAAGTGAATATGTCATTAAATCAAATTTCTACTTGGGTATTAGATACCGCATGTGGTTCTCATATCTGCAATTTGTTGCAGGGACCAAGGAGAAGTAGGACTCTTGAGGAAGAGGAGGTGATTCTACTGATGGAAATGGAGCAAGAGTTGCTGTTGAAGATGTAGAATCATTTCATTTACATATGCCTACGAGCAGGACTATTGTTTTGAATAATTGTTATTTCGTTCCCTCGATTATGAGGAATATTATTCCCATGTTAGACTTGGATGGATTTTCATTTATTATTGAGAATAATGAATGTTCTATTCTTAGAAATAATATTCTTTATGGATGTGGTACTTTAAATAATGGTCTGTATGTATGTGACATAATTTATTTCAAATTGAACAAACTAATAAAAGAAAAGGGATGATGAAAATCTCACTTTATTGTGGCACTGCAGTCTCCATTTAGTAGACATGGAGAGAAGGCTGCAAATTTGCTAGGAATGGTACACACAGATGTATGTGGACCAATGTCTATGCAAGCCATGGGTGGATTTTTCGTACTTCATTACTTTCATAGATGATAGATCTAGATTCGGATATGTGTTTGATGAAACACAAGTCTGAAGCCTTTGAAAAGTTCAAAGAGTATAAGTATGAAGTGGAGAAACAACCAAACATAGTATTATAACTCTTCGATCAGATCGAGGTGGTGAATACTTTAAAGGATTGTTTCTAGATTATCTCAAAGTAAATGGTATAGTCTCCCAGTGGACTCCTCAAGATTAGTATCTGAAAGGAGAAATCGAACTCTGTTAGACATGGTTCGGTCCATGATGAGCTATGCAAATCTTCCAGTATTCCTATGGGGTTATGCATTGGAAACCTCAGCATATTTACTGAATAAGGTGCCTTCCAAATCTGTTCCTCAAACTCCGTATGAGATATGGAAAGAAAGGAAACCGAGTCTTAAACATGTTAAGATTTTGGGATGTCCAGCTTATGTCAAGAAAGTTGACCCAGATAAGCTGGAATATCGATCCGTAAAATGTAGTTTTGTGGGATATCCTAAAGAGACTTTAGGGTATTAATTTTACACCGATAATCGGGTGTTTATCTCCAGACATGCTACCTTCTTGGAAAAGGAGTTTATCCTTGAAGAAAACAGTGGGAGCAAAATTTGAACTTGATGAAGTTCAAGAAGCACAAACTACTACGGATCAAGTGGAAACACCTGTTCTGACTGAACAACCTTTTGTGGAACAGCCCATTCATAGAACAGGGAGAGTGTCTCGCCAACCTAAGAGGTAATATGGCCTTGTCATTAAGAATGACAATGAGTTGTCGATCATTGATGATGATGACCCTGTGACCTATAATGAGGCTATGAGTAGTGTTGACTCAGAGAAATGGCATAGTGCCATGAAATCCGAAAAGGAATCTATGTATACGGTATATGAAAGAATGATTAGTGTAACACCCCCAAATCCGGGGTCGGGGATCCGGGTTGTCACGAGTTCCATTTCCCTTAACAACACCCAATCTTAATAAATAATCAACTACTCTGTACTGTGACCCCACAATAAACACACACACCACAAGTTATAGTCTCAGAGATGAATATCCAAAAAAATAATCACAAGTCGTTTTATTCCACAATTATATGCCAATACACCTTAAACAGGTTTCTGAATAAATTTATATTTCTTTGCCATTATTACAATTCATAAATATACATAATCTGATACATCAAAAGTTGAAAGCCTAGCCTATTGGTAGTTCCTACCTCAGCTATGGCGGCATCAGTGCTTCTAGAAAACTGCGGAACGTCTCCTAACCTCTTGCGAATCGGGAGCTTGGTCCGGTTCATCTTGTCTATCTGATGTTGTGTGATGAAAGAAGAAAGCAAGGGTGAGCAGCAAGCCCACCAAAATAATATGTATAATGATTAACAATATATGAGCCTTCTCATAGTACTCATGAAAGTCTTGGTCAAAAGAAATGAACCAAGTTGATATCTTAATGCGATGAAGTCGCAAAATATTCAGTATATATATATATATATATATATACATATATACTTTTCAAAATATTGGAAGTCCTCTTCCATGCACAATATACACAAAGTCCCACTGTATAACTGTATAAAAAAAATATCGTTGCAAGGTGATCTCATATATCTAACCTTGTCTCAACGTTTTTCTGAAAATCTTTGTCATTCATAAGACAATTATTAATTAGATATAAGTTTAAAAGATGAAGTTACAAGATACCCCAATATACTTATATCTTTCCCAAATACTACTTGAACTACCACCGTTCAAGTTATAATTAGCTTCAAAAGTTCATCACATAGATGAGACTATAAGGCAAGATTTGAATAGATTAAATCTTTAAAATATTATCAAAATAAAATGAAGTTACGAGATACTTCATTTGATGTAAACATCATTTTGAAAACTTGACCCTGCCAACACTCAACAATCGCCCAACCGTAGCCTTTCTATCGAAGTGCTCTGGGTAGTGTTGCAGAAATTATCCAATTGGATGATGAACTCATTACGGGAGTTTGCCGCGCTAGGAAGACCACTTACGATGATCAGTCGTAGTAGTACAACCCCACCATTTTCTACATGTAGAGGAGAACCTGTCGGATTTACTTGTCAACCGAACACTGAACTCCTAAGGAATGGACCGCCTTAGCGGAACTTCCAGGCCATTTGGGCCAATATAATAAGGCTGGGCCGGCGCTACTCGGCCACTTACGCCACTCCTAGTTCAGATGAAATCCATGACTCTGAAACGTAAAGCTTGTCCCCACTTTCCCCAAGTAGAAACTTGTTGATACGGCTCCACCAAGAAGTCGTATCTATTTGGAAAGGAGAACTCACCGATATTTCCCAGGCGATGCCTGTTAATGGATTAACTTGTTCCAAGAATTTTACTTCCCGAGTGTTGGGTAAGTAATCAATTCATTTATCAAAACAGCAACCTTGTTGCGAATATAAAACACACCACAGAGCCGGATCTCTCAGGTTTTGAGCGAGTATTTAAATCCCCTTCGAAAGGAGGATCTTAAAAAAATGAGTTTTGGGATCCGCTCTAACTTTAAAAAAAATCATTTTGAAGACTCGCAAAACATTTTTAAGAATGTTTGGAGTGAAGCTGATTTAATGAAGTAAATCAGTCCCCAGAATATTTAGAAAATGTCTGAATATTATTATTTAAATAATATTCCCATAAAGAATAATCTTTATAAAATAATTGAAGTAGAAGTATTAAAACTTATACTTAAAATGAATAGCAAATAATCAAAGATATACTTATACGAAAGTAATATCTTTATTTGAATAATCAAAAGTAAGTTTGATTATCGACACCTTATTCTTTAATACAATAAAGAATATTATTAAGTAATAAGCGGAGTCATAATACCTCGAATGAATACTATAAATAATATTCATAAAATAAAGGAGTCATACATCCTCAAATGAATATCCAAGTAATATTCAATAATAATATAAACTGAGTCATAAGCCCTCGAATGAATATTCAAATAATATTCAAATAATAAAATAAACTGAGTCATAAGCCCTCGAATGAATACTCAAATTAATATTCAATTAAGTAAAATAAAGGTATCGAATAAACCTTATTCGATCCATAGTTTTAAAAACTATATCCATATATATATAAATATATATATATATAATATACTCGGGAACATCGACTCCCGGTTTAGAAATATGTTCACCTTTTATCCCCTATACTAAGGGTATACGCAACTACTTGCTTATTTCTAGCATAGGTATTATGCAACTATAAGCATTGAAATCAACAGATAGATAACCAGATTACGAAACAGACATGCATATATACCATATCAGCATGCTCCAATATATCGCAAAATTTGCTAATAACAATCATGCACTATCACAAGATAATGCATATACATATATTTACATCACAACAACAGTATATCGGGTAGAAAACTTGCCTGAGCGACTGGGGGTTACGAATGGCTCGGGACGAGTCTGGTAACCTATAAACAACAAGTAAGTTGGAATTAAACCAAAGTCACTTGTAAATCTATACTCTAACCAACTCAGACTCTAACGCTCGTTTTGCGCTTACTGATTCTCTTAAGTCACTCGAGTACCCTCGGCTCCACCATTTTTAATAATTTAACCTTTACGAGTTTTAAGGCGATTCCTTCACGAGTGTCTTACCAACTGCCTAACACACTTACCATAAATGTTTCATGCATTAATTAACCCTTTTTGGTCTTTAACCTATGTTTCAAAGTAAGGCGAGGGGAAAAGTTTCGTTCGCGAAACGCCGTTACTTGAAACGGTCGTTTCTCCTAAACCGTGCATCGGAATCGAACGAACTACATATCAAAACGAAGCTCGTAACATGAGCTATCTAAACATGGCAGTGGTCATAATCTAGAAGGGGGTTCTCGGGTCCTAATGTTATGCACAAAAACAGTCCAAAGAAAATCGGACGTTACGACGGCTATGTTTACGCGATTACCAATGTTTAAACTACTCCAATTAACCACCAACCAACTCATAACCATCAATACAACAAAACTTCACCTAAACCATACCACATCAGTCCATAATCTCCAAGGTTTTCAACTCAAACAACCACAATCACGACCTATGAACTATAATCAAGCTTCAATTACCAAAAACACTTCCAAATCAAACCAAACTACTAATAATCACAATCCATGCTTCTCATTTCACAACACCAACCATTAAAATTACTAACAAATAAAGTAAAGGCTAGGGTTTGAAGTTTATACCTTCCTTGGGAGGTGTTAAGTTGCTAGGAAGCCTTAGGGAGCCTCCTACAAGCTTGATCTTTCCAAAGAAATCAAGAACACAAAGTTAGGCTTTGAAGTTTCTAAAAGTCCGATTTAAAGAACTGTAAAAATGAGGGTCTTACCATGATTATTTGGACGAGACTTGTGAACAAGAGTTGTAGGCCATCTCAATAGCTTTCCAATGAGCTATAGAACACAATATTGGAGTGAGAAATGAAGGAGATACAGCAGTTTTAGTGTTCTAGTTCTGTTTTGGCCGAGAGCATGAAGAACAATGCCTTGGTTTCTTTTTGATTTTGATGAAAAATGATTTGCTTGGCTTGGTTGGTTTGATTTTTGTGTTTGTTTTAGTAAATTACCTAGTTGCCCTTGATTTTGTGTGGTTAAAAAGCCACCACATCTCCTTCCTTCCCATGTCATGCTTGTGTCATCCTCATGATGTCATCCTCCCCTCCTTGTCCTCTTCTCATTGGTTGGGTGACATCATCCTCTCTAATCCCTTTGATTAACTTCCTAATTGTTTGCCTAATGACCGCTGATCTGTTATACGGTTCGCTTAACTTTCGTTTTCATTTATCGTTTGAAGGATCATACCCGGGATCTTATTACTTAGGTTCCCTTAACCTTTCTCAATATATTATATTCCTTTTATGATCCTCTCCTATAATCCTTTAATTTAAATCCTTTTTATCCTGTTACCTTTTTCTCAAATCTTTCCGTATCTAGTGTATTTCCGGGAAAAATCAAAGTGTTCGGATTTGGATTCTGACGATCTTTACATACACTTATATCCCATATAAAGTACTAATAAAATCTCAGAATATCCATATCAGAACCCCTACATAGTGTGGCATGAAAAGTTTTCTCATTCAGCAAAAACACTATTCATAAGGGTTTCAAAAATTTCCCAAAAATTGGGGTTATTACAGTCTCCCCTCCTTAAAAGGATTCCGTCCCGGAATCAGATAGAAAATGAATAGGGATACTCTCTTAGCATTGCACTTTCTAACTCTCGAGTAAATTTTCCCACATTGTGGTTCTACCATCAAACTCTTACTAGTTTGATAACCCTTCTCCTAAGCACTCGTTCCTTTTTACTCTATACCCTTCCTGGTTGCTCCATATAGGTTACGTCTGGTTGCATGTCTATGCGCTCATATGCCCCTATTTGTCTGGCATCCGAATTACACTTCCTTAACATTGATACGTGGAACACGTTATGAACTTGCTACAGGTTCGGGGGTAGGGCTAGCTCATATGCTAACTTCCCAAACGTCTTAATATATCCAAGGGTCCAACAAATTGTAGACTTAGCTTTCCTTTCTTTCCGAACCTCATCAATCCTTTTTCAAGGGTTTCCAAGGGGATACCTATAACATTACTAGGCCCCCTATTTCATACTCTTTGTCCTTTTTGAGTCAAATCAGCATACCTCTTATGTCCATCTTGGGTTACTACCAGCCGTCCTCTGATTAGATCTATTATATCCCTGGTCCTTTGGACTACTGCGGGTCCGAGCATCTTGCGCTCTACAACTTCATCCTAACATAAGGGAGATCGACATTATCTTCCCTCAAGGATCTCATAAGGTGACACCTCGATAATGACATATGATCTATTGTCGTGATATAACTAAATCCGCGTTAAGTGATCATTCCAAATTTTTTTCAAGTCTATTGCACAGACTCTCATTATAGCGTTTAGCATTAGAGCTTTTGCTTCTCAATACCCATTCTTTTCGAGTTCGTAATCGCTACTACCTTCCGTTCCTAATATTATACTGGTTATACTTTTGCTCGTTAGCGTTCTATAACCTTTTAATAACCACGTCAACCTTAGTATTACGAATGTGTTCCCATTCTGAATACCACCATAACTTTACTACTCCTTTTTCAGCTGTTTCTATTTTCGAAAGCTTAATCCTTCATATAGAAGTAAAAGAATTTATTGAGAGATCACTATGATCATGCACACTTGTTATCTCGCATAGTTAGTACAGAAGGTGGCCAGCCTTTAGTACTTGACAAGCAATTAAACAATAGTTGGTATCCTACTAGGCTTCTATCACACAGATAGACAGTCATTCGGCAATACCTCCCCTTCTGGAAGGGTTGTTCTTCTCAACTTACATGAAATGAAAAGAAGAGAAAAGAATGAACTGAAGAGAATTGTATATATAAAAAAAATATACTGCCACAAAATATCTGGCTTGGAACCTACCTCTGAACTATAGAGGTTTGTGATAGGAGAACAAAACATATACGTATTTATATCAGCATCAAGTATTATAGCATCGTATTTCCCATGCCTAAATATTTCTATTCCGTCCATCATTCTATGGACCCATGCTCTTCCTCGAGCTTATACACAATCACCTTTGAAACTCCCTCGATTTTGAAAATCGAACCTGGGATCTCATTTTAGACATCACCGTTACTAGAGTTCTATGCTTGCACCGCAACCTTCCTCATATAGTAATACGACTCTCTTTTCATAAGAGGGAATAAATATTCAATAGGTAGATACTCTACTTAATTAGTCTATCAGTGATAACTTATACACTACCACGACCCGTTTAGTGGTACTCAATCTCAACATCCATTCCAATACAACTCTCACGGTTGTAATCAGCTCGTTACTCGCAGAATCATTGTTGCCTTACTATGGTCCACCACTGACCCACTGTCATCATTCACTTTCCATGAAATCTTAATAGCTAACCATACGGAGTCCATACATGTCGTATCAAATCCTTCTAAGGAGGTAACATAATCACCATTTCTGATTCATGAAGAACACTCCTGATCTCAAAGGTTCGTTTAGTCCTTTTGAAACATGGTCCAGGCTCATTCTCAAGATAGTACCTTCTAAGATAGATAGCCCGCTCATGGCGATTACACGAATTAAACCTTTACCAACTACTATTACGGCTGGGTATTGCACAGTCATCAGAAGGAATGTCAATCTTCCAAACCATAATACAACCTTCACAGTTTTAACCATCATCACTGTATTCTTTTGGCACAAGCGCCTATAATTATCCTCTTACCTTTAAAGTGTCGGCCACCTCTTTGGCCTTTCCTGATAGTAAAATTTCCTTACAGTCAATGTCACTTTAACCATCTCCAAATAAATTTTCTACCTTATTTCAATCACAGCTTATGTGAAAATGCTTTCCTTAAAATCTGATGAGTAAAAAAAAAATCACCATTTTTCCATAAGTTATTGCCTCAGTCTTTAGAGGTTAATCACTGTCATGACTGACTCTCAATCATAATTAGAACATCTTTTATCTTAAGTCTTAATTGCCCTGAATAATTTCGACCATTACTGGTTCGATCCATACTTTCTCGTGGTTTAACACGTGCCCCACTTGGCAACATTATAATTACGTCATATTTCCTTTATCAACATTTCTATTCTTGAAAATTTTGAATATTACCTTTCTCCTTGTAAAACCTTTAAGGTTATCCTTCAATCGTTCCTCCTGTATTCCCTAGATACAGGGCATATTAAAATACCATTTACTATTACTAGAACCATTGTCTATATACTTCTGAAAAATTTCTCCACTGATTCTTAAAGGTTGTTGCTACATTAACCCTTTCCAAATCATACTGTCAAAACTCATACTGTCCCTATTAAGGGTGAAATTCCAACCTTTATGCATTCCCCTAGGATTCATTTTAAGTTACCGATGTTCTATCCTTAATTCCACCTTTAAAAGGTACCTGCATCCTTCCATGGATAAATCAAGTCATATATCCCTGATAAGGGTGTCTTATTCAATCATTCCCACCTCGATAGTCTATACCTAACTTCATAATAGCATCCTTATTCAAATTGAGGTCAATCCATATGGCCTCCAAAAGATAACAATGGTCATCCACTTTTCTTTCTTGATTTGGTAATGATAACATGGATGTTCTGGAAGATATTGGTCATGTTCAACGTGAACTTCTTCTTAATAATTCCTTATTTACTTTTGTTGTTTATCTCAACAGTCATCTCAATGTTGGGATATCTTTCATATCTGGCGTCTCCCTTTCTGGGTATCATGCCACCGGTCTTACACTTTACCTTCTTGAAGGTCACTTCCTTCACCCAATTTTCTTAATTTCTTACTTTCTTGTCTCCTCAGTCTATCCGCGTCTCATTATTTATCCTTCGAATTATCTCAAGGTTTCCTCGAATCTTCCCAACTTACAGGGGATAAAATATATGTATCTCTTATACCTTCAACCATCAATTTAACTCATGGTAAATCACTCTCATCCGGACGATTACCTACTTTTCTATTTCTATTTCTACGAGTCTTTAGGGTTTCCTCATACCCAACTCCCTTATCATTCCTCAAACTCTCTTGCCTTTATATTCCTTTCTCTTATCATTATTTCATGAACCAACACAACATAAGCATTGATTTCAAACATCCCGTCATTCTGGATTCGTGTCTTCAGAATGAATCTTGATAACTTTTACAACTTAGATTCATAATTCATCATACTCGTCTGCCTTTGTTCTGGCTCTTAAGCTTTTACACTATCTCCATAACCTTGGGAAGTACTTTCCTGAAAACAATTGACTAAACTTAAATCAGTTTATTATAATCTCTTGCTCCGTGCCTTCCTTGGCCTTTCACCAGCGGGTGGTCTCTCTCTTAGGAGGGTAAGTGACAAAACAGTCTTTTGTGGTTCGTCAATCATTTAGAATCTCAAATGATTCATCTATTTCCTTTAGCCAGGCTCTTACCTCGACTGGGTCAGCTTGTTCCTTAGAACTCTGAGAGCTTAGCGACTTAAAGGTCATGAAAGAATTTCCCACCGCACTGTCTCCTCAGGGTGGTGGTTAGGGATAATAGTCTAAGTTCTCTTTAGACAGGTCCATGAATTACCGTATAGGGGTACCATCTCGGGTCTCCTGTCCTTACTCGACTTTTGTTTCCTCAGTCTAAATATTTCTTCCTACTCCCCATAATTGGGGTCATCTTACATAATTTAAATCCTCATTTTCCACTTCATCATGTTATGGGTTCCTTTTGTCTTGGTGGCAACCTCCCTGACTATCACGTTCAGGGTTTGCTCTAACTCTTATTCCTCAAACCAGCTTTCATCTAAAATTTCATCTTTAAGCTCTTAAACCTTTGGAACCCAAATTCTATAGGAATACCTCATTATTCCCTTATCATCACTCTCGGTATTAATCTCATACCTATTTGTTGGCTCTTTGCCTTCATTCATCACTTTTACTGGCACAATATGTTCTTTTCCAATACTTCGGGCTGTATTGCTATCTCAAACAGCTTTTCGGTACCGGCTCCGGTTACCTTCACTACTATTTCCATTCTCTCAAAATCCCTTATCAATTCTCCCAAAGACATTATCATCTTGAGTCTCTCCTTTTTACTAAGGGCATCAGCCACCACATTGGCTTTCCCCGAATGATACAGAATCTCCCAATCATAATTCTTGATTAGCTCTAACCGCCTCCTCGGGTGTATGTTGAGCTCTCTCTATGGGAAAATGTACTAGAGTACTTATGGCTTAGGTAAATCTCGCACTTCTCTCCATACAAGTAGTGCCTCCAATCTTTAGGGCAAAACTATTGCCACGAGCCCAAGCTCATGGGTGGGGATATCGAATTTTAAATTCCCTTAATTGTCTTGACGCAGACGCGATTATCTTGCTGTGCTATATAAGAAGCACCCTAATTCCTTATGCGAAGCGTCACTTACAAATCACAAAATCTCATTTTCCATCCGGCAACGCCAACATAGGGAACGTCACCAACCTTTGCTTCGGTTCTTAAAAGTTGTTCTCACATTTCTCTGTCCATTCGAACTTCTCAGTCTTACGAGTAAGCCGCGTTAAAGGGGCTACTATCTTTACAAACTTGAACGAACCTCTGGTAGTGACCGGCCAATCCTACCTCTGGTAGTCGACCTAACCATGGTCATCAATTCATCAGTGGTCCTTTATCCAATCTTGTCAGGATCCTCCATGGAATCCTCATCAACAACTATCCCTTCTAGGACAACATCCTCAACCGCTACATCCTCAATATCAACATCATCCGGTCCTGCGTTAGGACGCTCTATTGGATCCACAATCTGATCTCCAATTAGTAATAAAACATCATCGCGTTGATGTTCCTCAACTTCAGGGTTCGGAGTCCCGCTACCATATACGATAACGAACTACGCTCCTATCACGATATTTATAAGGGTTCCCATAAGGGTTTTAACTGTCAGTACTACGTTAGGTAGCCCGACTATGAACTTGGCAAGAGTTCTTATTATCTTTGTGAACTTATTATCTTAACGTCACATCATCTCTGAGGTTTATAACGCTTAGCTCTGATACCATTTCTGTAACACCCCCAAATCCGGGGTCGGGGATCCGGGTTGTCACGAGTTCCATTTCCCTTAACAACACCCAATCTTAATAAATAATCAACTACTCTGTACTGTGACCCCACAATAAACACACACACCACAAGTTATAGTCTCAGAGATGAATATCCAAAAAATAATCACAAGTCATTTTATTCCATAATTATATGCCAATACACCTTAAACAGGTTTCTGAATAAATTTATATTTCTTTTCCATTATTACAATTCATAAATATACATAATCTGATACATCAAAAGTTGAAAGCCTAGCCTATTGGTAGTTCCTACCTCAGCTATGGCGGCATCAGTGCTTCTAGAAAACTGCGGAACGTCTCCTAACCTCTTGCGAATCGGGAGCTTGGTCCGGTTCATCTTGTCTATCTGATGTTGTGTGATGAAAGAAGAAAGCAAGGGTGAGCAGCAAGCCCACCAAAATAATATGTATAATGATTAACAATATATGAGCCTTCTCATAGTACTCATGAAAGTCTTGGTCAAAAGAAATGAACCAAGTTGATATCTTAATGCGATGAAGTCGCAAAATATTCAGTATATATATATATATATATACATATATACTTTTCAAAATATTGGAAGTCCTCTTCCATGCACAATATACACAAAGTCCCACTGTATAACTGTATAAAAAAAATATCGTTGCAAGGTGATCTCATATATCTAACCTTGTCTCAACGTTTTTCTGAAAATCTTTGTCATTCATAAGACAATTATTAATTAGATATAAGTTTAAAAGATGAAGTTACAAGATACCCCAATATACTTATATCTTTCCCAAATACTACTTGAACTACCACCGTTCAAGTTATAATTAGCTTCAAAAGTTCATCACATAGATGAGACTATAAGGCAAGATTTGAATAGATTAAATCTTTAAAATATTATCAAAATAAAATGAAGTTACGAGATACTTCATTTGATGTAAACATCATTTTGAAAACTTGACCCTGCCAACACTCAACAATCGCCCAACCGTAGCCTTTCTATCGAAGTGCTCTGGGTAGTGTTGCAGAAATTATCCAATTGGATGATGAACTCATTACGGGAGTTTGCCGCGCTAGGAAGACCACTTACGATGATCAGTCGTAGTAGTACAACCCCACCATTTTCTACATGTAGAGGAGAACCTGTCGGATTTACTTGTCAACCGAACACTGAACTCCTAAGGAATGGACCGCCTTAGCGGAACTTCCAGGCCATTTGGGCCAATATAATAAGGCTGGGCCGGCGCTACTCGGCCACTTACGCCACTCCTAGTTCAGATGAAATCCATGACTCTGAAACGTAAAGCTTGTCCCCACTTTCCCCAAGTAGAAACTTGTTGATACGGCTCCACCAAGAAGTCGTATCTATTTGGAAAGGAGAACTCACCGATATTTCCCAGGCGATGCCTGTTAATGGATTAACTTGTTCCAAGAATTTTACTTCCCGAGTGTTGGGTAAGTAATCAATTCATTTATCAAAACAGCAACCTTGTTGCGAATATAAAACACACCACAGAGCCGGATCTCTCAGGTTTTGAGCGAGTATTTAAATCCCCTTCGAAAGGAGGATCTTAAAAAAATGAGTTTTGGGATCCGCTCTAACTTTAAAAAAAATCATTTTGAAGACTCGCAAAACATTTTTAAGAATGTTTGGAGTGAAGCTGATTTAATGAAGTAAATCAGTCCCCAGAATATTTAGAAAATGTCTGAATATTATTATTTAAATAATATTCCCATAAAGAATAATCTTTATAAAATAATTGAAGTAGAAGTATTAAAACTTATACTTAAAATGAATAGCAAATAATCAAAGATATACTTATACGAAAGTAATATCTTTATTTGAATAATCAAAAGTAAGTTTGATTATCGACACCTTATTCTTTAATACAATAAAGAATATTATTAAGTAATAAGCGGAGTCATAATACCTCGAATGAATACTATAAATAATATTCATAAAATAAAGGAGTCATACATCCTCAAATGAATATCCAAGTAATATTCAATAATAATATAAACTGAGTCATAAGCCCTCGAATGAATATTCAAATAATATTCAAATAATAAAATAAACTGAGTCATAAGCCCTCGAATGAATACTCAAATTAATATTCAATTAAGTAAAATAAAGGTATCGAATAAACCTTATTCGATCCATAGTTTTAAAAACTATATCCATATATATATAAATATATATATATATAATATACTCGGGAACATCGACTCCCGGTTTAGAAATATGTTCACCTTTTATCCCCTATACTAAGGGTATACGCAACTACTTGCTTATTTCTAGCATAGGTATTATGCAACTATAAGCATTGAAATCAACAGATAGATAACCAGATTACGAAACAGACATGCATATATACCATATCAGCATGCTCCAATATATCGCAAAATTTGCTAATAACAATCATGCACTATCACAAGATAATGCATATACATATATTTACATCACAACAACAGTATATCGGGTAGAAAACTTGCCTGAGCGACTGGGGGTTACGAATGGCTCGGGACGAGTCTGGTAACCTATAAACAACAAGTAAGTTGGAATTAAACCAAAGTCACTTGTAAATCTATACTCTAACCAACTCAGACTCTAACGCTCGTTTTGCGCTTACTGATTCTCTTAAGTCACTCGAGTACCCTCGGCTCCACCATTTTTAATAATTTAACCTTTACGAGTTTTAAGGCGATTCCTTCACGAGTGTCTTACCAACTGCCTAACACACTTACCATAAATGTTTCATGCATTAATTAACCCTTTTTGGTCTTTAACCTATGTTTCAAAGTAAGGCGAGGGGAAAAGTTTCGTTCGCGAAACGCCGTTACTTGAAACGGTCGTTTCTCCTAAACCGTGCATCGGAATCGAACGAACTACATATCAAAACGAAGCTCGTAACATGAGCTATCTAAACATGGCAGTGGTCATAATCTAGAAGGGGGTTCTCGGGTCCTAATGTTATGCACAAAAACAGTCCAAAGAAAATCGGACGTTACGACGGCTATGTTTACGCGATTACCAATGTTTAAACTACTCCAATTAACCACCAACCAACTCATAACCATCAATACAACAAAACTTCACCTAAACCATACCACATCAGTCCATAATCTCCAAGGTTTTCAACTCAAACAACCACAATCACGACCTATGAACTATAATCAAGCTTCAATTACCAAAAACACTTCCAAATCAAACCAAACTACTAATAATCACAATCCATGCTTCTCATTTCACAACACCAACCATTAAACTTACTAACAAATAAAGTAAAGGCTAGGGTTTGAAGTTTATACCTTCCTTGGGAGGTGTTAAGTTGCTAGGAAGCCTTAGGGAGCCTCCTACAAGCTTGATCTTTCCAAAGAAATCAAGAACACAAAGTTAGGCTTTGAAGTTTCTAAAAGTCCGATTTAAAGAACTGTAAAAATGAGGGTCTTACCATGATTATTTGGACAAGACTTGTGAACAAGAGTTGTAGGCCATCTCAATAGCTTTCCAATGAGCTATAGAACACAATATTTGAGTGAGAAATGAAGGAGATACAGCAGTTTTAGTGTTCTGGTTCTGTTTTGGCCGAGAGCATGAAGAACAATGCCTTGGTTTCTTTTTGATTTTGATGAAAAATGATTTGCTTGGCTTGGTTGGTTTGATTTTTGTGTTTGTTTTAGTAAATTACCTAGTTGCCCTTGATTTTGTGTGGTTAAAAAGCCACCACATCTCCTTCCTTCCCATGTCATGCTTGTGTCATCCTCATGATGTCATCCTCCCCTCCTTGTCCTCTTCTCATTGGTTGGGTGACATCATCCTCTCTAATCCCTTTGATTAACTTCCTAATTGTTTGCCTAATGACCGCTGATCTGTTATACAGTTCGCTTAACTTTCGTTTTCATTTATCGTTTGAAGGATCATACCCGGGATCTTATTACTTAGGTTCCCTTAACCTTTCTCAATATATTATATTCCTTTTATGATCCTCTCCTATAATCCTTTAATTTAAATCCTTTTTATCCTGTTACCTTTTTCTCAAATCTTTCCGTATCTAGTGTATTTCCGGGAAAAATCAAAGTGTTCGGATTTGGATTCTGACGATCTTTACATACACTTATATCCCATATAAAGTACTAATAAAATCTCAGAATATCCATATCAGAACCCCTACATAGTGTGGCATGAAAAGTTTTCTCATTCAGCAAAAACACTATTCATAAGGGTTTCAAAAATTTCCCAAAAATTGGGGTTATTACAATTAGAGCAGATGGCCAGGTGGAGACCTATAAGGCCAGGCTTGTGGGAAAAGGATTCAAACAAAGGCAATGGATTGATTTTGATGAAACCTTTTACCTGTAGCCCTGTTAAAATCAGTTCGGATTTTGCTTGCGATTGCTGCTTACTACGACTATGAGATCTGGCAAATGGCCAGATGTTTTTCTTTCCATGGGAAATGAAAACCTAGTGTGTAAGCTGCTGCGAACCATATGTGGTTTAAAGCAAGCTTCTCGTAGATGGAACATCCGTTTTGATGAGACAATCAAAGAGTTTGGTTTTATCAAAAACGTAGATGAACCATGTGTCTACAAAAGGGTTAGTGGGAGCGCGGTAACGTTTCTTGTATTGTATTGAAATAGAGTTGACACACATAACAACATAGCAGACCCACTCACAAAGCTACTTTATGAAAGTCACTTTGATCGTCATAAAGACTAGATGGGTATTAGATACCAGAGTGATTGGCTTTAGTACAAGTGGGAGATTGAAAGGAATATGTCCTAAGTCCAATCAGGTATTAGGATTTAGAAATAACCTTTTATATAATCTATTTTGATTTCATTGATATTAATAAAAGACTTGTTTTGTTTTTATTACGGGCTTTATCTATTTAAGTGTTTAAATAAGATATACCATAGTTGAGAGTAAAGCTTTTTATGGATTATGATGAGATCATAATAGTGAGACCTAAAAGATGATAACTCTAAACTTAAATAGTTCATGGTCGTAGGATTACTAACAGGTAATTAATAATCCGCAGAGATCGGTACATACTATGCTTGCTTCATTATGAAGGATGTCTGTTCTCATAGACATTTGTGTGGTGACACTATAGCTAGTTTGTAGGTGCTTATTATAGAATAAGTTCACTGAACAAGACTCGCCCAGCTGAACAACTGATGGAGTTCACTCACATGTCAATAGTTGTTCACATAGTGATATTTGTACAAGTATCCTTAGACTTGAGGTCATCATAGTCATCTTGTGTACACTGAACTATGCTTTGGTTTAGTTCTTAGTCTCCAGGGATAATTATTAGGGTTCTGCTGGGTATAGAAATTTGTACACGAAGATAGTGTATGATCAATAAAGGATCTACCCCTTCCAGTGAAGGAAGCGTATGTTCAAGGTTGATCCACTTATGCTAGTTCAGGAATCTCTGGCCAGAGTAAATGAAATTAGAAAGGAGTTTCTAATTTGCAAAGAACTAAGCATAGTAAATGGTAAGCAAGTGATTAAATTAGATAGGCTTGACACGAGATCCATGCCTTGTATTTAATCGGGACATTGTAGGGTAGAAGGAGTTTATTGTACGGTAACTATTCACTGAATAGGTTCTTGGTATTCTAAGCAGTGAATTCATATTATCCGGATAGTCGCGATATGCTGAGAAGTATCCCTCATGATGTAGAATAAATGTGATTAATTAATTAATCATATTTAATAAATTAGAGAATTTATATAAATAATGATAATATAGTTTTATTATTATTTATTTCTACTACCGGCTTAATATTGAACCTACAAGGTCACACCATAAAAAGAGAATGATTTAATGGTAGAGGAATTAATTAATAATGGCTAATAATTATTTATTTATGAAATAAATAATTAATTGGCAAATTTAATAATTGATTAAATGAGATTTAATTGATTATAAATTAATTAAGAAAAGTTCTTAATATTATTAATTAAAGGATTTAATTTTTGGAAATTAAATCAAGAGAGAGAATTATTTCTAAAGTGTTTAGAAAAAGGATTAGTAATTAAAAGGTGTTTTAATTATTAATGAGAATAATAAATGGGATAATAATAATAATATTTATGGGAAAATTTCAGCTGAAAATTTTGCCTATAAACATACTATTATAAACCCTTTTTTTATGCTAACCCCAAAATTTTATAAAACCTAATTCTCTCCACCTCCTTCTCCTCCTTAACGTCGTTTTCTTGGTGGATACCGGTGGAGTGCTTCACGTTTGAGGAGCAACTGCTAAGGATCTCCGATCGTTGCTCTTGGATCGCATATTAAAGGTTAGTAATCGATCCATATGTTTTTACCATGATTTATATGCTTTTATTTGGATTTTATATGTGTAAAAGTGTTTTACCATGCCTCCGCTGTGATTAAAATCCATCATTACTCAGATTAGATTTTGCAGGATGCAAAATAGACAGGAAAAACACTAGTGGAAGCTGCCAATTTCTTGGAGGCAGATTGGTTTCTTGGTTTAGCAAGAAACAGAAATCAATTTCCACATCAACTGCAGAAGTAGAATATATTGCTGCAGGAAGCTGTTGTGCATAGATTCTTTGGATGAAGAATCAGTTACTGGACTATGGGTTAGAATTTTCTAAAATACCTATTTACTGTGATGATCAAAGTGTTATTGCTATAACAGGAAATCCAGTTCAACACTCAATAACAAAGCACATCAGCATTAGGTATCATTTCATAAGGGAACATGTGATGGAAGGTATAGTGGAATTGCATTTTGTTCCAACAGATCAACAACTAGCGGATATCTTCACAAAACCACTTTGTGAAGCTACTTTTACAAGACTGGTAATTGATCTTAGAATGGTTTCAGGTTCTTTCTCAAAATCTGTTTAGTTTTTGTTCTCATACATCAGACTTTATGATCAGTGCTTACAGATTTTCTTATCTCAATGTAATATGTGCTAAAATTGTAACATATTAAACACTGCTTATTATCTGACGTGATTCTATATGGTAGATATATTTTAGATGTCATGTCTAAATTGTTTCATGTTTAGTTTTCAGATCATAACAAATAGGAAATATCAGTACTTACTAGAATCAATACTTACTGGAAGTCAGAACTTAAGGATATCAGAACTTAGGTTATCAGAAGATAGATATCAATACTTAAGTACGGGAGGACTTACAGTTAAGGAAGGAAGCTGATTTACAGGATAGAAGATCGAGACTAAAACAAAAGAAGATATGCATGGAAAGAGTTAGAAGATAAGAAGACTTATATAAGATATCTGATTGATATATTTTAGGAGACTGAATTATATTCCATATCAATTAGAAGTTATCTTGTAACTGTGTACTATATAAACACAGACATAGGTTTACACTATATGTGTTATCATTATCGAGAAGATCATACATTATAACCTAGCAGCTCTCGTGATATTTGTTCATCACTGAGAGAGAATAGTTCCATTGTAATAGAGTTTATTATATTGAATATATCTTTTTAATGTTACTTGTGTTCGAAATCGATTTGATTGTATTAAACACTGTATTCAACCCCCTTCTACAGTATTGTGTGACCTAACACACTGTTCTACTTCAACCATGGAAAGGACTTACTTTTCTACAGATATATGTTGATGATATCATATTTGGCTCTACAAATGCCAAACTCTGTGAGAGGTTTGCAACGCTAATGCAGTCAAGATATCAAATGAGTATGATGGGAGAACTTAGCTATTTTATGGGCCTTCAAGTCAAGCAAAATGAAGAAGGAGCTTTTATCTGTCAATCCAAGTACACCAGAAATTTACTGAAGAAATTTGGAATGCAAGATTGTTCAACTGCATCCACTCCTATGGCCACTGCAACCAAGGCCTTGGTTAGCCCTAGTTAGAGGGAGTGTCATAGGAGTTTTTCCAGTCATATTTCGTAGGAATTGAGTTAGGACATGTGTCACAAGTTAGTAACAATCAGGACACTTTTCTGTCCAGAAAACAGGGGAACATTGGACTTCAAGCTTAGGCCCAGGTAGGCCCACGCTAGGCCCTTGAGCCACACAAAGTTTGGGAGTTGCCTTATGATCAGAAGAGTCTAGTGTAAAAGTTTGGGAGGTAAAATTGAAGTGTAAGGGTGTCAATTGTACTCAAAAACCCATTGGTGTCATCCTAAAATCATTATAATGAGCACAATCACTTAACCTTTAGTTTTAGAGCACTTATGAGTGAGGCATAGGTTGACCGTCATAGTTGTAAGATAGTATATGGTCAGTAGACTGTAAGGCCTAAGTCAGGGTCCATAAGAACTTGATGGTTTAGAAAAGGCACTTCGAGTTATGAGGTCGATATTAAGAGTTTTGGCTAGTTTAGCATAACTAAGTGACATGAGTAAGTGGAGTGAGATCATCAAAACTTAGTGATGCAATATAGTGTGTTGATATATTATTATGTAGTTAAGTGTGTTATGTGAGCATATGTGTCTATGTGAACTATTATTCTTATAAGGTAATTGTAAGCGTGTATGTGTATATAGGCCTAAGTGCCAATGTGCGTAATTTTGGCTTATAATTAGGTTAAGTTAGTGAGCATATATTATAATGAGGTTATTAGTATTTTTGTGTAGGCTCTCGAGACGAGGGTAAACTTGCCATTAAAGTCGAGTGAAGCTCCAGTTGCTCCCACCTGCCAGTCAAGTCAAACCTTTCTCAAGGCAAGTGTTTCAACCTACCTTTTTGTTTACACTACAACTGTATGATAACCCAGTTCTTATATATGATGCGAGTGTTCTAATTCACCTTGATATATATGATCTAAGTGTTTTCAAATCTAATTTTCGTATTATATGCAAGTGCCATGAACCCTCAAGTATTTATTGCAAGTAGTTTAACTTTACTTGAAGATTTCTATGCAAGTAAATCAAAAGTCATACCATGCTAGTATACCAAAGTAATTGTGATGTTGAACACTATGCAAGTTGTAACCAGTAACCTTATCTTGATACCTGAAAGTCAGTTATTCCTTAAAGTTGTTCATGATTGCTTGATAACCCTATCCTTACCCCTAAAACATGATACCCTGTTATACTTTAAACTGATGCTCACCTTCTTTATATTTTAATACCTATGTCTTATCAGGAACCATTACCTTGAATCTAGTTTGACTTAGTTCCTTTATACTATATAACAACCCTGTTAAACCTCATTGTCAAATTCCTTGTGAACAGAAATTTTGCGATTCCATTTGATAAGGTATAGTCTAGTTGATCATGGATTTAAATTTGGTCTAGAACCCTTGATAAAGATGTTCATTTTTTAATTGATTAACCGTCACTTGGCATCAGTTTTTAAAATAAAAAGTTAAAATATGAATTTTCAGTCCCAAAGGGGGACAAATATTTTCTTTAAATAGTGGATCTGGACTGAGACGCAAGTCCTTTCCGCTCTTAATTTGTAAGCTTAAAGGTTGCCTAGGGATCCCATTAATGTTCTAGAACCCAGCAAGGTTTGGGATTACTTCGCGGCTGATCACCGGCTGTAATCCGTAGCATCATAAAATGGTTTTGAATTGTTTTATTACAAGAAAAGATGCCATCACCCTGAAATTTTATCTCTTGATACTATATTGTTGAATCTTTCATTTCCATTGTTATTCTTTTATTCTTGTTTATGTATATTACAGCGCTTGTTGAGCATTTGGCTCACTACTTGCTTTCACCCTGATATTACAGCTAGCAGATATGGTTAGATTCAAGAAGATAGCGCGTAAGACTTGTGATGTCGATTCGTATGTTCGAGCTCAGGCAGATTAATGATCGTTTTGTGTGAGGACTCGATATAAAAAAATCAGGGTATGGTAGTTTATAGTATTGGGCTGTTCCAAACCCTAAACTTTAAGATCTTGGATTCAGATGTATTTATTTCCTTTTGTTAACTATTGTAGTAATTTGCATAATATCTATTGTTAAAGTTGGGGTGTGACAGGTTTTGGTATTAGAGCTACGGTTTAGAGTCCCTGGACAGCCCAAATAGGTTATATATGTATATAGGTTTATAATATTATACGAGAGTGTAGGTATAGGTTATTCAAGTCATCCGCTAATAACCCTCTTATATATATATATTTATGCATTGTTTGGCAGCAAAGGGCGCATTTGTAACGCCCCCAAATCCGGGGTCAGAGGATTTGGTTGTCACTATAAAACCTCAATCCAAATTAACCTGTTAAATCAATAAATAAATGCTAGCGGAAGATAATTATTATTTATGACCCCAAACTACTCCAAGATCTTTTAAGGTTACAGTTCTAGAAACAAGATATCCAAATTCCATAAATAATTTTTTTCACTTTCTTTTAAAACTCTTTTCAATAAATTCCAACTCAATACTAAACCCACTAGTATAACTTCGAAAAGAAGTATACTAGGCCTAGCTATATAATAACACAATTATAATATAATATAATATAAACAACCTTTCATAACAGAACTTACACTAGCCCGCAAACCCTGGACCAACCACCTTCCAAGAGCTTCTTCTTTGCTTCCTCGAATTATGCGGCTAAACAGCGCAAGTTAATCCTCACTGGAGGTTAAATTTGAAAACAGGCACGCATGAGCGAAAGAAATGCTTAGCAAGATCATTATAGCATATATATAGTCGTTTTGATATAAAATTGACATCTATATTAGAGAAGAACATTTTTTTAAAATCATCATTACTGAAACAGAAAATTTAATAAAGAATCGGATAATTATTTCTCACTGTATTCAAAACTCTTTTTGATATTTTCGAGCAAAATGCTTCAACAATACTTTGAATCTTGACGAGAATAAAACTCGTAAAACAGTGTTTACGGAAATATCGTAAACAACATCAACATGAAACAATGATTATGGAATGAATCATAAACTTTATTCAAAACTGAACTTTTGATATTAATATTTATTTTGTTGTCATATCAAATTAGATATCACTACGAACTTTGATGCTCACAACCTACCCGCGCTAAAATAGGGAAGTCAACATCAATCATCTGCATTAATACCACCTTCGATATTTAACAACAACTTAAATATCAACATCAATCAGCAACCGAATTAAAACTATATTCCATATTTATTCAAAACCAAAACAGTTGATAAATCATTTTTCTATGATTATCAAAAACAATTTAATAATTTAGATTAGAATCCTCGAACAATGGTGTGTTGCCGCCGGTGATCAGCCGCAAAGCAACACCAGTATGCCGAAGCATATCCAACTAAACAAATAGGGCACCCAAGGCACATATCGTCCTAGAGGTATTATATCCTGTATAATACCTAAATCTCTGCTGGACCGCCGCCACGGCCTCTTACGCAACCATCCAATCTTAAAACATTTTATTGAAAGGGGTTATAATACTCGACACCCTTATAAATTTTTATTCTCCCATTTACTTGGGCAGAAAAAAAACCAACACAACGTCATCTTTCTCAAAATCCAAAACATTTATAAATCCGATAGTTGGATAAGTAAAACACTTGACTATTCTGAACATAGAATAGTAAATAAGTATTTGCATAAACAGAATCATTTATTTCAGCGATATGTAAAACATTTATCTATACAAAACTGAGAATAGGAAAAGCAATACTTGCATAAGAAGATTTAAAATAAATATCACTTGAACAATAAGTGATGATAGAGATACTTGCCTTTGGGTTTTTAGCAATTAGTCACACTCGCAATAACATAATTATTTCAGTATGGCATCTCATGACATCACCGTCTTTCCTTTCGACAATTCACTGATGTGTTGCTCCTGCGATTGCTAGAATCCAGATATCCAATACCATCCCATCTCATTCTTCCCCATGTCTAGTCCTAATCAACTCGAGGATCCGCATCTATAATTAAAAGATACAACTTTAATCATCTAAACGATAATTACTCGACGAACTGCGCGTAAAAACCCTATCGTCTACCCATACGATAGCCCACACATAAAGGAAACAGTCAAACACAAGACCCTTGACTCATGTACGCACATAATTCATATAACATATAAACACATAAGCCACGTATCAAATAATTCATACCACACATGACTCGATTCGCTAAAAGACTTGACTCAGTACCTTAAGAATTTAAAACGGGTCAAAATATGATTTATTGATCAATAAACGACTCAGAATGATTTGCAAAAAACAATCGAGTCCTCGAAACAAAAGAGTTTAGGTCTAGAAAGTATTTTAAAGAAAGCAAAATATTTTTCTGAGTCTATACACGTTCGTTTCGTAATAAATGGATAAACAGTTTATTTAATACAAATAAAATAAGAATAAATTATTTAATAATACTTATCGAGCTTTAATAATATTTTAAAGCTCGAAACTATTTTTCGGAATTTTTAAATCATAAGAAATAATTAACTCTAATTAAATAATCAATTAAAATTCATTAACTAAATAATTTGGATTTATTTTCGAATAATAATAAAAATAATAATCTTCAGAACTAAAAATAATATTTTCTTGGAAATCAGACAGCACCTCCTCTATTTCTCGGACTGCCAATCGATATCATATCGACACAACCAACAACAATCAACCCAATAATTTATATTTACGCGTATAAACACTCCAAAAATGAATAACACGGTCTAAAATGACTTCTACAACCACCTCTAAAAATTATGAAATAAATATATAAACAATAACATGCTATAATATACCCAAGATATAAAAGCAGAATCTCGGAATCCTTACCCAAAATAAATTCTGGTCACCAAATTAAAACGGAGAATATGCCGCACAAATTATCTCCTCAAAATCTTGCAATATATATACCTATGCGTAGGTATCGAAGCGCTGATCATTTATATATATAGTAATTGAAATTTGGACAAATGGTTTGAAAGATATGAATTTATGAAAATAAAAAAATATAAAAAAATTAACGGAGAAAAGAAAACAGATGTGGAAAAGAAGGAGGGTAACAGGAGAGGAAGGGGGAGGGATGGGGGGGAAGAGAATAAGGGAAAGAGACACAGGGAATTGAGTCGGTGAAGTTTGTGGTTTTTGGTTTTTGGTTTTTTCTAAACAACACGCAACAATTAGGAGGAGGGAGTAGCTGTCACGTATATGTGGAGTAACAGGAATGTTACAAGTGTCATGTGTCTGCCTACAAGCCTGATTTTATCCCGCATTTTATCTTTTAACGATTCAATTTACGGGAGAGAATAACTCGAAAAATTAACGAAATAATTCTAAAATTCTCGGAATTATCCGTCGAGAGGTAACTTTTGACTTAGCCAAAATTTCATCCAAGACTGAAAAATCAATTAAATTTTTGGCTGCATATCAACTTGCAAATTATCTCATATAGATTTAAGAATAATTAAGCATACCTAACTCACTTACCAACCTTGAAAAGGTGGATTCATCCAGTGGCTTGGTAAAGATATCTGCAAGCTGCTTCTGACTTGGAACAAAGTGTAGTTCCACAGTACCATTCATTACATGTTCCCTTATGAAGTGGTACTTGATATCTATGTGCTTTGTCCTTGAATGTTATACTGGATTTTCAGTGATGGAAATTGCACTTGTGTTATCACAGAAAATAGGAATCCTCTCAACTAGCAAACCATAGTCTAGCAATTGATTTTTCATCCATAGTATATGTGCACAACAACTAGCAGCAGCAATACAATCAGCTTTAGCTATAGAAGCAGAAACTGAATTTTGCTTTTTACTGAACCAGGACACAAGCTTGTTTCCTAGAAATTGACAGGTTCCTGTTGTACTTTTTCTATCAATTCTATAACATGCATAATCTGCATTTGAGTAACCAGTTAGATCAAAACCAGAATCTCTAGGGTACCAAATGCCAAGTTTTGGTGTTCCCTTGAGATATCTGAAAATTCTCTTAATAGCTATTAAGTGAGATTCTCTAGGATCAGCCTGAAATCTAGCACATAAATATGTAGCAAACATTATATCTGGCCTACTAGCTGTTAAGTACAGAAGTGAGCCAACCATGCCCCTATAACTTGAAATATCCACAGACTTTTCAGTAGTGTTTAATTCAAGCTTAGTTGCAATAGTCATGGGAGTTTTTGCAGATGTGCAATCCATTAGATCAAACTTCTTTAAAAGATCAAAAATATATTTAGTTTGATTAATGAATATTCCATCACTAACTTGCTTAACTTGTAAACCAAGAAAGTAAGTTAGTTCTCCCATCATACTCATTTCATACTTACTTTGCATCAATTTGGCAAACTTTTTGCAAAGTTTCTCATCTATAGAGCCAAAAATAATATCATCTACATAAATTTGAACAAGTATACTAGAGCCATTAACATTTCTAAAAATAAAGTTTTATCTACAGTACCTCTTGTCAAATGATTTTCCAAAAGGAACTTTGATAAAGTGGCATACCAGGCTCTAGGTGCTTGCTTCAATCCATAAAGTGCTTTCAAAAGATAATAGACATGTTTTGGAAAATTTGGATCTTCAAAACCAGGAGGTTGACTGACATAGACTTCCTCCTCCAAATCTCCATTCAGAAAGGCACTTTTGACATCCATTTGATAGACCTTGAAATTGGCATGGGCTGCATAGGCTAAGAAGATTCTAATGGCTTCAAGTCTTGCAACAGGAGCACATGTTTCATCAAAATCTATTCCTTCTTGTTGATAATAGCCCTTAGCGACTAATCTAGCTTTGTTCCTGACTACTATGCCATTTTCATCCATCTTGTTTCTGAATACCCATTTGGTGTCTATTGGATTCTTTCCTTTAGGCTTGGGCACCAGCTTCCATACCTTATTCCTTTCAAATTGGTTTAGCTCCTCCTGCATAACTAAAATCCAATCAGGATCCAACAAAGCTTCTTCTACCTTCTTTGGTTGTTCCTTGGAAAGAAAGCTGCTGTATAGACATTCTTCCTGAGTTACTCTCCTGGTTTGAACTCTAGAAGAAACATCACCAATTATGAGCTCAAAGGGGTGATCTTTTATCCATTTTCTTTGTTGAGGTAGATTAGCTCTAGATGAAGAGGCCTCATTGTTGTCTTGATGTGTGATTGAGTTTTGATTGTTAGAAACCCCCCTGAGTTTGTGGATCTTTGATTTGAGAAAGGGGAACTTTCTATAGGTGATCTATCCTGACTTCCTGCTCCTTTTGATAACCCGACGGATGGTGAATTTTGAGTACCGACGAATGAAGATGGTTGTCTCCGACGTATAACGCAGATGTCCTCCCGACGGATGAAGCATTATGCAACTTGACAGATGTTGAGTTTTGTGCTTCATTGGTAGTAGATTTTTCTGTATTATCCTTTAATACTGTTTCTTGATCACTGTCATCACTAACCATCTCCACATTATCGAACTTGAGGCTCTCATGGTAATCTCCATCTTGAAGTCCTTCAATCTTTTTATCATCAAACACAACATGTATTGATTCCACAACAATGTTGGTTCTTAGATTATAGACTCTATATGCTTTACCAACAGCATATCCAATAAAAATTCCTTCATCCGCTTTAGCATCAAACTTCCCATTTTGACCAGTTTGATTTCTCAGAATATAACATTTACAACCAAAGACATGAAGAAAATTTAGAGTTGGCTTCTTGTTTTTGAACAATTGATAGGGAGTCATGCATCTTGCTTGATTAACCAGGGAAATATTCTGAGTGTAGCATGCGGTATTTACAGCTTCAGCCTAGAAATATGTTGGTAGTTTAGATTCTTCAAGCATTGTCCTTGCAGCTTCAATAAGTGATATGTTCTTCCTTTCCACTACTCTATTTTGTTGTGGAGTTCTTGCTGCTGAAAACTCATGCAGAATCCCATTTTCCTCACAGAATGCTCTCATGACAGAATTCTTGAACTCAGTTCCATTGTCACTCCTGATTCTTCTAACCTTGAAATCCGGATGATTATTGACTTGCCTTATGTGATTGATGATGATTTCACTAGCCTCATCTTTAGACTTTAGGAAATATGTCCAAGAGAACTTTGAGAAATCATCTACAATTACTAGACAAAATCTTTTCCTTGAGATGGACAACACATTGATTGGTCCAAACAAATCCATGTGTAGCAGTTACAAAGGTTCTTCAATTGTTGAATCAAGTTTCTTCCTAAATGATGCTTTAATCTGCTTCCCTTTTTGACAGGTATCACACAATCCATCCTTAGAAAACTCCACTAGAGGAATGCCTCTAACCAGTTCTTTCTTTACTAGCTCATTCATGGTCTTGAAGTTTAAATGGGATAGCTTCTTGTGCCATAGCCAACTTTCATCCTGACTTGTTTTACTGAGAAGACAAGTAACAGATTCTGCATTTGGTGAGTTGAAATCAGCTAGGTACACATTTCCTTTTCTCACACCAGTGAGAACCACTTTGTTGCTTCTTTTGTTAGTCACAACACAGGCTTCTGAGTTGAAGGTTACTGAGTTGCCTTTATCACAAAGCTGGTTGATACTCAACAAGTTGTGTTTGAGACCATCCACTAAGGCAACTTCCTCAATGATGACATTGTCCTTTTAAATCAAGCCATATCCCACAATATAACCCTTGTTGTCATCTCCAAAAGTAATACTTGGGCCAGCTCTCTCCTTGAACTCTGTGAGCAGGGTAGAATCACCAGTCATGTGTCTTGAACAACCACTATCCAAGTACCAAAGATTCTTTCTATTTCCCTGCACACATCAAAATCAAATCAAATTGATTTTGGTACCCAAGTTTCCTTGGGTGCTGCCTTGTTAGCTTTCTTTTTCTGTTTCTTAGGCTTTATCTGTCGCACCCCCAACTTAACAAACAAAATATATAACTATTACAATATTTAAAAGAAAGTAAATATAACCGAATCAAAGATCTTACAGTTTAGGGTTTGGAACAGCCCAACACTACCATATATTATAACTGATTTTAATATCGAATCCTCACACAAAACTATCTCTTATTCTACCTGAGCTCGGACATACGCATCGACGTCACAAGTCTTATGTGTTGTCTGCTTGAATCTAACCATAGCTGCTAGCGGTAATATCAGGGTTAAAACAAGGAGTGAGCCAAATGCTCAACAAGTGCTAAACAATACGGTACAAAACATAAATCGAGATATTAAAGAATGACAATGCGAAGATATAACTAATAATAACAAGAGATGAAATTTTGGGTGATGGCATTATTTGCTTGAATCAAAACATTTTCAAAATCATATCTTAATCAAAATCATTTTATGACGCTACGGATTACAGCCGGTGATCAGCCGCGAAGTAATCCCGAACTTCGCTGGGTTCTAAAACATTAATGGGATCCCTAGGCAACTTTTAAGCCTATAATATAAGTGTGGAAGGGACTCGCGTCTCAGGCCAGATCCACTATTCAAGAAAACATTTATCCCCCTTTGGGACTGAATATCCACATTTTAATCATTTCAAAAACTGATGCCGATTTATAATAAAATCTCTTAAATAGTAAACATTTTTATCAAGGGATTATAGATCAACTTTGAAACACTGGAAATATGTCACCAAATCTCAGGGCCATGATTCACTAGACTTTATTCTCTCGGGGTACTTGCACAGTTCTTATTTACAAGGTTTCTGACAAGAAGATTTAGTAAGGTTTTTGGATAATAGGAAGGAGTAATGCCAAACTAGGCTTAAAGCAATGGTTTTTAGACAAGGTATATGTATTATAGCATCAAGAAGATAAGCATCACTGGTTACAAGTATACTAGAGGTGTTAAGGTATAAAGAAAGTGATCATTAGCTTAAGGTATATCAGGATGTCGAACTTTAGGGTAAGGATAGGGTTATCAAACAATCATGAACAACTTTAAAGAATATCTGGCTTTTAGGTATTAAGGTAAAGTTTCTATTGGGGTTCAAGCATCAGGGTGAGATGTCAAGATTTTAGAAATCAATAGCATGTTAATCAAGATGATCAATCAAGTATTATAACAAATCTTTATTTTTATCATGGCATTCCAATTACTTTGATGTACTAGCATGATACGACTTTCGATCTACTTGCAATATGTACTTGAGGGTTCATGGCATTTCTATATAATACGAAGATAGATTTAAGAATCACTTGGTTCAAGTATAGCAAGATAACTCAGGATACTCGCATCATATATATAGGAACTAATTATCACACAATTACAGTGTATACGAAAAATAGGTTGAATCACTTGCCTTGAGAAAGGTTGGACTGGTCTGGCAGGTAGGAGCAACTAGAAAATTTACTCAACCTTTATGGAAAGTTTAACCTCGTCTCGCAATCCTACACAATTAATAATAACCTCATTATAATATATTCTCACCAACGCAACCTACTTCAAACCCGAAATTAAACACAAATGGCACTTAGGCCAATATGCACGCAATTTATAATCACATTATAAATAAAATAGTACACATAGCCACATATACTCACATATCATATTTTAATACCAAATAATATCACACATACCATAATGCAACACTAGGCTTGGATGATCTCGATCCCCAATTAAGTCACTTGATCGCTAAACTAGACAAAGTCTTCAACTTAGGTCTCCTAACTCGATGTGCCTTTACTAAACTATCCAAAACCTATTGACCCTCACTTGGGCCTTTCACTCTACTGGCTTTATTCTATCTTGAAACTATAGTGGTCAACCTAGGTCTCACGCATAAGTGCTCTAAAACTATGTGATAAGTGAAAGTGTTTACTAAGAAAAATTTCAGAATGACATCTTTGGTTTTTTGAGTGCATTAGACACTCTTACACTATAATTTTACCTCCAAAACATCTACACTAGACTCTTCTGATCATAAGGCATCTCCCAAACTTGATGTGGCTCAAGGGCCTACCTTGGACCTCCTTGGGCCTAAGCTTAAAGTCCATGGTTCCCCTGTTTTTCTCGGCATAAAATACCCTGACTTGAACTAGCTTGTGACACATTATTCTAACTCAAATCCTATTAACTATGGCTGGAAAAACTCCTCTGACACTCCCTCTAACTAAGGCTCAACAGGGCCTAATGAGGGCCTACCCATGACATGGTCAAAACTTCCTATTTCTAAGTTGCAACAAAACTGTCCCCTGCCGGACAGATTTTGTGATTTCACTCGTGCACCTAACCAAACGACTTACAAACCTCCAACAAACAACTAAAACCTTTTATATACTCCTATTTCTAGCTTCTGGTGGCTTGGGCCTCAAAGTGCACAACAAATGCTCATTCAAAACTTCCCCATAAACTAGTGCATCAAATCTGGAAAAATGCAAACACTAACTAATCCCTTTCCACCTTAACTCCCACTTATTAACCAAGCATCCAACCTTTACTAAAGCAAACCTAGTGCATCAACATCCTAAAATAGTTCCTCAACAGGAGGGGAGATCATCCATGCCCAAGAACATCAACATTCAACTGAAAATATAACATGCAACTCATGGAAAACATTTAACAAAATTTCGGCTAAGGCATAAAGTTTAAATTCTTGTAAATTCGACTTATACCTATTACTCTTCCTTAATAATCATGAAATATATCTTCTCTTATATATTAATAAGAAATATATCATGGAAACAATCTATATCAAGTGCAAATATTTCGAATTTATAGATTTTTAAATATAAAAACATGATTTCAAAAAGAGTAGCATGCACAACATGGTTGATCATCATTTTATCATCCTAAAACTAACATGCATGGCTAAATATGAATATATAATGAAATTTAAGTAGCATGCAAAGGATTTTAAAGCATGGTTTCTCCATAAAACACTTAGTTAACACATATATAAAATGTTCTCATAGAGAGCTCTTAAATTCACAAGAATCAAGAGTTTCTCTTTGGAGATCACACAAGAACTAGACATGCAACCATGAAACTTCATCTCCCAAGTCACAAAACTCTTGGGAAGTATATAAAATAAATGTAGGTGGAAGATTTACACTAGGGAAGATGAGAAATGGAATGAAAAATGGAAGGGAGTGGGGAATGGGGGTTTCGGTCGAGAGCAAAAAGGGAGGGAGGGGAGGAGGGAAAAATGAGGTGTGTTGGAGTGTGGAGTGAGTGAAAATGACTTCTCCCACTTGGTTTTTGGTTTTATGCTTTTGGATTGACAAAATAATGAATGTACAAAAATGACCTCTAGCTAAAGTTAGGCCATTTTGCATGCAAGGTTAGTGTGGTAATTTGGTAATCAACAAATGAGTTAGTGGGGTTGGAAAGGTCTTCTTTGTCCTTCAAGAGAATAGAAGAGTGATTTGCATGCAGGGGCTTCCATGTAATTTGCTAATTATAACAAATAAAATTTTTAAAGATTTGTTTTTATAAAATAAAATACAAGTTCAAAAATTATAAAATTTATACCATAAAATAACTTGGAATTTTAGAAATTTTATAAAATCACTTTCGAAATTTGTGAACAAAATAACTTTTAAAAGAAAATTTCTCCAAGGTTTAGAATATTCCTTTAAAAACAAAAATAAGGGAAATAAATAAACTTTTGCTTTAAAAAATCATATACTACATAAAGCAAATTTATAATGCAGAAATTTTCATTCACACAACGTACAATCATTAAGTATATTTACATTCGGCTCTAATATTATACCAAGTCCACAAATAATATTACACAAAATGTCGGTCGTAACATCCTCTCCCCCTTAAGGGATTCTGTCCCCAGAATCTAAGAGAACAGATGAGGATACCGGGAACGAATATCAGACTCTAACTCCCAAGTTGATTCTTCAACCTTGGGGTTCCTCCAAAGTACTTTCACTAACTTTACCGACTTATTCCTAAGACTCTTTACTTGCCAGTCGAATAATTTGACAGGTTGCTCCATAAATGACAGGTCTGCCTGAATTTCTATAGGTTCATATTCTATCACGTGGTTGGCATCAGGATTGTACTTCTTAAGCAATGACACATGGAACACATTATGCACATGCTGATATTGAGGTGGTAAGGCTAACTCGTAGGCCACCTTCCCCACTTGACTCAAAATTTCAAAAGGACCTATATATCTAGGTGCTAACTTCCCTTTCTTGCCAAATCTAGACAACCCTTTCCTTGGTGACACCTTCAGCAAAACGGCTTCGCCTACTTAGAATCAAACATCCTTACGCGCTGGATCCGCATACTTCCTCTGTCTATCTTGAGCAACAAGCAACCTTTTCTGAATTAACTTGACTGTCTCATATAACTGTTGTACCAATTCCGAGCCTAGAATCCTTCCTTCGCCTACTTCATCCCAAATTATCGGTGATCTACACTTTCATCCGTACAAAACTTTGTATGGTGGCATGCCAATACTGGAGTGATAGCTGTTGTTGTAAGAGAATTCTATCAATGGCAAGTGGTCGTCCCAACTTCCTGCAAAATCGATTGCACAACTGTGCAACATATCTTCGATTGTTTGAATTGTCCTTTCACTCTGACCATCAGTCTGCGGGTGGTACGCCGTACTCATGTTCAACTTCGTGCCAAGACTTTCTTGAAATTGGTTCCAGAATCTCGAGTTAAATCGGGGATCTCTGTCTGAAACTATCGATACGGGTACTCCATGCCTTAGTACGATTTCACGCACGTACAGATGAACCAATTTATCCAATGATGACTTCTCATTAATTGGAAGGAAATGCGCCGACTTCGTAAGGCGATCAACTATAACCCATATAGCGTCATGTCCGGATTTCGTTCGCGGTCGTCCCATTATAAAGTCCATAGCAATATTTTCCCATTTCCATTCTGGAATCTTTAGGGGCTAAATTAATCCGCTTGGTCGTTGATGTTCTACCTTCACTTTCTGACAAGTATAATACTTTGCAACCCATTCTGCCACCTCTCGCTTCATGTTTGGCCACCAAAAGTTCTGCTTCAAGTATCGATACATCTTGGTGCTTCCCGGATGGATTGAAAATCTTGAATTATGGGCTTCTTGCAGTATCTCATTCTTCAATTCAGGTACATGAGGAATCCAAATTCTTGAGGAAAACCTTAGTATACCTTGCTCATCCCTTTGAGTACCAATCTCTTCTCCAGTTAGCTGATTATTCTCTTTCTCCATTACTTCTTTCTGACATTTCCCTATCTTTTCCACTAGTGTTGGCTGAAAAGTCATTGCACGACAAACTTCTTCAACTATTCCACAATCACAAAGTTCTAATCCAAATCTCTTAATCTCTTCAGACAATTCTTTTGGTGTTGCTATCATATTCAATCTTTCCTTCCTACTCAAAGCGTCAGCTACAACATTCGCCTTTCCAGGATGATAATTTATCGAGCAATCATAGTCCTTAATCAATTCCAACCATCTCCTTTTCCTCATATTGAGCTCCTTCTGAGTGAAAATGTACTTTAAACTCTTGTGATCCATGTAGATTTCACACTTTTCCCCATACAGGTAATGTCTCCAAATCTGAAGTGCGAACACTATGGCGGCTAGTTCCAAATCATGCGTCAGGTACTTCAACTCATGCGGTTTTAACTATCTTGACGCATACGCGATCACCTTACTGTGTTACATTAGCACACAGCCCAATCCTTTATGTGAAGCATCGCTGAAAATCACAAAGTTTCCTTGGTCGTCTGGTAGTACTAACACTGGAGCTGTTACCAATCTCTGTTTCAACTCTTTAAAGCTATCCTCACATTCTGCATTCCATTCAAACTTCTGATTCTTCCTGGTTAACTTAGTCAATGGCGTGGCGATTTTTGAAAAATCATTGACAAACCTTCTATAATACCTTGCCAATCCTAGAAAACTTCGCACTTCCGTAGGTGTCTTTGGCCTCTCCCAACTCATAATCGCCTCAATCTTTGCCGGATCTACTTTAATTCCTGCATCTCCAATGACATGTCCCAAAAATTGAACTTCCTTTAACCAAAACTCACATTTGGAAAACTTGGCATACAACTTCTCTTACCGGAGTATCTCCAATGCTATCCATAGATGCTGCTTATGTTCTACTTCTGACTTTGAATAAATAAGGATGTCATCAATAAATACCACTACGAACTTGTCCAAATACTTTTTAAATACCCGATTCATCAGATCCATAAATGCTGCTGGGGCATTAGTCAATCCAAAAGGCATTACTAAGAATTCATAATGTTCGTATCTGGTCCTGAATGCTGTCTTGGGAATATCTTCTTCTTTGATCTTTAATTGATGGTATCCTGATCTCAAGTCAATCTTTGAAAAGCACTTTGCTCCTTTCAGCTGGTCAAATAGGTCATCTATTCTTGGTAGCGGGTAGCGGTTCTTAATCGTCACCTTATTCAACTCCTGATAATCTATACATAGCCGCATACTTCCATCTTTCTTCTTTACAAATAGAACAGGTGCTCCCCATAGCGACGTACTTGGCCGTATCACTCCTTTTTCCAACAATTCTTGTAGCTGGCTCGCCAACTCTTTCATTTCTTCTGGTGCCATCCTATATGGGGCCCGGAGCAAGGTTGATCTTGAACATGATTTGTCGATCTGGTGGTAAACCTGGTAGTTCGTCTGGAAACACATATGGGAATTCGTTAACTACGGAAATATCTTCTATGATGGGGTTTCCCTTTTCTGAATCCACTACATAAGCTAGGAATGACTCACAACCTTTTCTAAGTAACTTTTTAGCCTAAACGATTGTAAGAAATAGTTGCTCTTGCCCCTGTCCCTTAAATACTACCTTCTATCCACTCTTCATCTTTAAATACACTTTCTTGGTCTTACAATTAATCTGGGCGTTATTCTTCCCTAACCAATCCATACCTAAAATTATATCGAACTTTCCCAACTTGAAGAGTATCAAGTCGGCTGAAAACTTATACCCCGAAATATCAATCTCACACTTCGGACAGAATTGATTCACAGGAATCTTCTCTTGGTTCGTAATTACCACATTTACTACCTCGTTCATAACCATTTTATCACATTGAAGTTTGTCAACAAAAGTTTCTGATATGAAAGATCTCGTTGCTCCCGAATCAATCAATACTTTAGCTTTGACATTCTTTAGTAAAAGTGTACCTGCTATCACCTCAGAGTTCTGAACAGCGTCCTTCATTTTCAAATCGAATGTCCTTGCTGTTGCTTACGGAGTTGTTGTAGGTGGTGGAGGTAATGCCAATACCTCGGCTGACACGCTTGTACTGGTACTTGCCACATTCATTAGAGCTTTGACTGGTCCAGTCGTCTTGCACTCCCTAGCTATGTGTCTAGCCTTTCCACACTTGTAACATGTAACTCCTGGCTTCGGCGTCTTACATTCGTTTGCCAAATGTCCTTTCTGTTTGCACCTATAGCATGTCATGCTCAGCATATTACACACTCCGGGGTGCCTTCTTCCATAATGCTTGCATTCCAGTCTCTGAAATCTGTTCTCTCCCATTTGTCCTTGGCTTGCCTGGTTGTTCCCCTTTGATTCTTGTCTTTGTGCTCAAATTTCTCTTCTTTTGAAAATTTCCGCCCTTATGGAATCCAATCCTCTTTACATTCTGATCTTGTGAATTTCCGGCTTCAGACTTTTCTCCATAAAATGGAACCTTTCTCCCCTTTCCTTTCTTGACTGCATCCCATTATTCTCAATTAGAGCAGCTTTCTGTACTACACCTGCATAAGTATCAAGCTCAAACATAGCCACTCTATCTCTGATCCAAGGCTCTAATCCTTGTTGAAATCTCTTTGCTTGTTCCTCCTCACTGCTGGTATACTTTGTCACAAACCTTGACAATTTTGTGAACTTCTTCTCATACTCCAGTACAGACATGTTCCCTTGCTTCAATTCAAGAAATTTAAGCTCCATCTAATTCTGCATGTACTTAGGGTAATATTTTTCCAGAAATAACTTCTTAAATCTTTCCCAAGAAACTTGTTGATTTGCTTCCATGGCTTTTACTGATTCCCACCAATAGATGACTTCGCCCTTCAAGAAGTAAGTAGCATATGGTGTCTTCTGATCATCCCCTAACTTTACCAACTTAAAAGCCCTTTTCCATTTCCTTAATCCATGTGTTAGCTATTATTGGATCAGTGGTATCATGAAATGCAGGTGGATTCACATTCTGAAAAGCCTTTAAAGTGACAACTTGTAGAGGTGGTACTGGTGGATCAGGTGGTTGGTGTGGTTCATGGTTATCTTGGTTTTCAAATTGTTGTTGAAGAGTTAGTTGTTGTTGAGCTATAGCGTTGGTTTGCTGTTGCAAGGTTTCCAGTAATCGAAGAATATTTGGATCTGTAGTGGATGTGGTTGTTGGGTTCTTCTTTTTGGGTGGCATGATCCTGAAATAAGAGTTATGTTAAAACAGGTATGAATGATGAAATAATTTGAGGGTATCGCCTGGCATTCTTATTTACATATGAGGTCAAGTTTCGAATTAAATAGATATGGTGATGAATATAAAGGCGTAAAGTAACAGTTGAGAGCAAATGGAACGATAGTGCATAATACTGGAAATCTAAAGGTCACAATAGATCAGGATTAGGACAAAGTATGATTCTAGGAATAACATGCTTATTTAAAGGAAACAACTGGGAATTCTATGAAGTCCGATAATACAACAACATGAAAGGTAGATAATGGAAAGAACTAAGGCTCCACTCCATCAGAACGGGGCTTGGTAGTCTTCCCCTCTCGAAGTGTCTTCACAATGCTCTGGAGCTCATCCGCCACCATCTGGATGATATACTGACTGGTAAGGTCTCGGTGTGATGGCATTTCCTCAAGCTTAGTGTTGACGTACTGAACCAAAGTCTCAAGTCTCGCAGTCATCTGCTCTTTAGGCTTCCCTTCATAGTTTCGGCTGTCCGGATACACGTTCTTCAGTCGATCTATCAGTCGGTCGTACTTGCCCTGAAGCATGTCAAACTCGCGCCTCAACTCAGCATACACGGAGAAAGCAATAGTGTCGTCCGACCGAGAGGATGACGAGGAATGCGCCCTTTGCTGACAAACCAATAAGAGGAGTATTAATAATAAATTTACTTAACCTACTCTCTCGTATATTATCTATAACCTATACATATATCCTATAACCTATTTGGGCTGTCGAGGGACTCTAAACCATAGCTCTGATACCAAAACATGTCACACCCCCAACTTAACAAACAAAATATATATCTATTACAATATTTAAAAGAAAGTAAATATAACTGAATCCAAGACCTTACAGTTTAGGGTTTGGAACAGCCCAACACTACCATCTATTACAACTGATTTTAATATCGAATCCTCACACAAAACTATCTTTTATTCTACCTGAGCTCGGACATACGCATCGGCGTCACAAGTCTTACGTGCTGTCTGCTTGAATCTAACCATAGCTGCTAGCTGTAATATCAGGGTTAATGCAAGGAGTGAGCCAAATGCTCAACAAGTGCTAAACAATACGGTACAAAACATAAATCGAGATATTAAAGAATAACAATGCGAAGATATAACTAATAATAACAAGAGATGAAATTTTGGGTGATGGCATCATTTGCTTGAATCAAAACATTTTCAAAATCATATCTTAATCAAAATCATTTTATGATGCTACGGATTATAGCCGGTGATCAGCTACGAAGTAATCCCGAACCTCGCTGGGCCCTAAAACATTAATGGGATCCCTAGGCAACTTTTAAGCCTACAATATAAGTGTGAAAGGGACTCGCGTCTCAGTCCAGATCCACTATTCAAGAAAACATTTATCCCCCTTTGGGACTGAAAATCCACATTTTAATAATTTCAAAAACTGATGCCGATTTATAATAAAATCTCTTAAATAGTAAACATTTTTATCAAGGGATTATAGATCAACTTTGAAACACTGGAAATATGTCACCAAATCACAGGGCCATGATTCACTAGACTTTATTCTCTCGGGGTACTTGCACAGTTTCTATTTACAAGGTTTCTGACAAGAAGATTTATTAGGGTTTTTGGATAATAGGAAGGAGTAATGCCAAACTAGGCTTAAAACAATGGTTTTTAGACAAGGTATAGGTATTATAGCATCAAGAAGATAAGCATTACTGGTTACAAGTATACTAGAGGTGTTAAGGTATAAAGAAAGTGATCATTAGCTTAAGGTATATCAGGATGTCGAACTTTAGGGTAAGGATAGGGTTATCAAACAATCATGAACAACTTTAAAGAATATCTGGCTTTTAGGTATCAAGGTAAAGTTTCTATTGGGGTTCAAGCATCAGGGTTAGATTTCAAGATTTTAGAAATCAATAGCATGTTAATCAAGAGAATCAATCAAGTATTAAAACAAATCTTTATTTTTATCATGGCATTCCAATTACTTTGATGTACTAGCATGATACGACTTTCGATCTACTTGCAATATGTACTTGAGGGTTCATGGCATTTCTATATAATACGAAGATAGATTTAAGAATCACTTGGTTCAAGTATAGCAAGATAACTCATTATACTCGCATCATATATATATAGGAACTAATTATAACACAATTACAGTGTAAACGAAAAACAGGTTGAATCACTTGCCATGAGAAAGGCTGGACTGGTCTGGAATGTAATAACCCCAAAATTTTCAACTTTTTGTAACCCTTGTGAATAGTGTTTTAGCTGAATGAAGAAACTTTTCATGCCACACTATGTAGGGGTTCTGTTATGGATATTCTGGGATATTATTAGTACTCTATGAAGTATATAAGTGTATGTAAAGATCGTCAGAATCCAATTCCGAACACTTTGGTTTTTCCCGGAAATCCACAAGATACGGAGAGAATTGAGTATAAGGTAACAGGATAAAAAGGATTTAAATTAAAGGATTATAATAGAGGATCATAAAAAGGAATATAATGTATTGAGAAAGGTTAAGGGAACCTAAGTAATAAGATCCCGGGTATGATCCTTCAAACGATAAACGAGAACGAAAGTTAAGCAAACCGTATAACAGATCAGCGGTCATTAGGCAAACGATTAGGAAGTTAATCAAAGGGATTAGGGGGAAAGATGTCATCCAACCAATAGAAAGAGGACAAGGAAGGGAGGATGACATCATGAGGATGACATAAGCATGACATGGGAAGGAAGGAGGTGTGGTAGCTTTGTAACCACACAATTTCAAGGGCAAGAAAGTAATTGACTAAAGCAAGCACAAAAACCAATCAACCAAGCCAAGTAAAATCATTTTCATCAAAAATCAAAAGCAACCAAGGCTTGTTCTTCATTGCTCACGGCTTTTCACTATTCAAAAGGCAAGAGAAATTCAAAATCCAAGATCCAAGCTTCCTAAATTGGTAAGATAATTCCCTAATCATCTTCATGCTTAGTTAGGACTATATCATGAGTTTAAGCCATTAATTCCTTCTCAATCTTCTTCATTTAATCAAAGAAGAAGACAATGAATAGTGTTTTCAAGTTTTTAACTTGAACTTTTTCTTGTTTTTCTTGAAGATCCAAGCATTCTTAAGACTTCTCAAAGCTTCTTAAGGCTTCCTAGCTCCACCCACCACTTCAAGGAAGGTATACCATCTCCAAACCCTAGATTCCTATATATTATAAGATGATTTTGATTAGTGGGTTGATATTGTAGTTTGTTGTTATGATTTAGAGTTTGGGATTTGGAATGGTAGTGAAATGGAATGGTAATTGTTGTGGTTTTGATTTAAAGGAACTTAAGTATGATTAAAGTTAAGTTTAAGCATAAGTATGAATGATTAAATTGAATTGGTTGGGGTTGTTATGATGTGATAAGGATGGATGTTTGTTGTGTGTTGGATTTGAGGTTGGTTTGTGGTTGGTTTTGTATGGTTTAAAATTTGGAAATCGCGTAAACATAGCCGTCGTAACGTCCGATTTTCTTTGGACTGTTTTTGTGCATAGCATTAGGACCCGAGAACCCCCTGCTAGATTATAACCACTGCCATGTTTAGATAGCTCATGTTACGAGCTTCGTTTTGATATGTAGTTCGTTCGATTCCGATGCACGGTTTAGGAGAAACGACCGTTTCAAGTAACGGCGTTCGCGAACGAAACTTTTTCCCTCGCCTTACTTTGAAATGTAGGTTAAAGACCAAAAAGGGTTAATTAATGTATGAAACATTTATGGTAAGTGTGTTAGGCAGTTGGTAAGACATTCGCGAAGGAATCGCTTTAAAACTCGTAAAGGTTAAATTATTAAAAATGGTGGATCCGAGGGTACCCGAGTGACTTAAGCGAATCGGTGAGCGCAAAACAAGCGTTAGAGTCTAAGTTAGTTAAAGTATAGATTTACAAGTGATTTTGGTTTAATTCCAACTTACTTGTTGTTTATAGGTTACCAGACTCGTCCCGAGCCTTTCTCACCCCCAAGTCGCTCAGGCAAGTATTCTATCCATTATACTGTTGTTGTGATGTATACATTTGAATATGCATGATCTTGCGATAAATGCATATTGGTTATTTAGCAAATTCTTGCGATATATTGTAGCATGTGATATGGTATATATGCATGCCTGTTTCATATTCTTGAAATATATATCTGTTGGTTCAGTTGATAATACCTATGCTAGAGGATAGCGGTAACTTGCATATACCCTTAGTATAGGGACCCAAAAGTGAAAATATTTTCTAAAACCGGGAGTCGAGGATCCCGAGTAGATTTTTGTATATATGGATATGGATATATATATATATTTATATATATATATGGTTATAGTTTTTCCAAACTATTAACCGAATAAGGTTTATTCGATAACTTTATTTTATTTAATGAATATTATTACGAATATTCATTCGAGGACTTATGACTCCTTTTATTTTATTATTTGAATATTATTCCGAATATTATTCGAAGGCGTATGACTCCTTTACATTATTTATTGAATATTATTTGAATATTCATTTGAGGATGTATGACTCCTTTATTTTATTTAATGAATATTATTTATAATATTCATTCGAGGTATTATGACTCAGCTTATTTTATTTATTGAATATTATTTGAATATTCATTTGAGGATCTATGACTCCGATTATTTGCTGAGATATATTCTTTATTTTATTAAAGAATAAGGTGTCGATAATCAAACTTATTTTTGATTATTCAAATAAAGATATTACTTTCGCATAAGTATATCTTTGATTATTTGCTATTCATTTCAAGTATAAGTTTTAATACTTCTACTTCAATTATTTTATAAAGATTATTTTTTTATGGGAATATTATTTAAATAATAATATTCAGACATTTTCTAAATATTCTGGGGACTGATTTACTTCATTAAATCAGTTTTACTCCAAACACTCTTTAAAGTGTTTTCGAGTCTTTAAAATGATTTTCAAAAGTTAGATCGGATCCCAAAACTATTTTTATATTTAAGATCTTCCTTTTAAAAAGGGGATTTAAATACTCGCTCAAAACCTGGGGGATCCGGCTCGGTGGTGTATTTTATATTCGCAACAAGGTTGCTGTCTTGGTAAAAGAGTTTTTGATTACTTACCCAATATTCGGGAAGTAAAATTCTTGGAACAAGTTAATCCATTAACAGGCATCGCCTGGGAAATATCGGTGAGTTTTCCTTTCCAACTAGGTACGACTTCTTGGTGGAGCCGTATCAACAAGTTTCTACTTGGGGAAAGGGGGAAACGAGCTTTACGTTTCAGAGTCATGGATTTCATCTGAACTAGGAGTGGCGTAAGTGGTCGAGTAGCGCCGGCCCAGCCTTATTATATTGGCCCAAATGGCCTGGAAGTTCCGCTAAGGCGGTCCATTCCTTAGGAGTTCAGTGTTCGGTTGACAAGTAAATCCGACAGGTTCTCCTCTACATGTAGAAAATGGTGGGGTTGTACTACTACGACTGATCATCGTAAGTGGTCTTCCTGGCGCGGTAAACTCCCGTAATGAGTTCATCATCCATTTGGATAATTCTGCAACACTACCCGTAGCATTTCGATCGAAAGGCTACTAATGGGTGGTTGCCGAAGCATTGACAGGGTCAAACATTTTTATTGGTGTATCCATTGAATGAAGTATCTCGTAACTTCATCTCTTTTCAAAATATTTCAAAGATCAAATATTTTCAAGTTTTATTTGTGGTCTCATCTATAAGATGACCTCGTGAATCTTATAATACTTTGAACGGTGATAGTTCAAGTAGCTTTATAAATGATATAAGTGTGGGGAAGTATTGGTAACTTCATTCCTTGTTTTTACTTATATCTAGTAAGTAATTATCTTACACACGATAAAGATTCTAGTAAGTATCCATTTAGATACTTGTATTATTGTTATCACTACATATTATCTTGCGAGCTGTAAGGCTCACTCTTGCTTTATTTCTTCATCACACAACAACAGTTAGGAGAGATGGCCAGACTCCAGCAGACCCAGCGCAAGCGCGTGGGAAGCGTCCCGCGTCTTCCCGATGATGTTGTAGCTGCTATAGCTGCAGAGGTAGATCCATTGTAGTTCAGACCATCTACTTTTGAGAATCAAATTATGTATAATTATAACTTGTGACAGATAATGGCAATTAACTGTAAATTTATCAAGTAATCGTTTTGGGTTGTAATAACTTTTAAATTGTGGATTCAAAGACTTGTACTTATTTGAATTTCATCTCTGAGACTATAACGGGTTGTGGTGTGTGTTAGTGTGGGGTCACAGCTTAAGGTTATTATTATTAATTAAGTGAAGTGATATTGTGGAAAGAAAGACCGTGACGACCCGGATCCCCGACCCCGGATCTGGGGGTGTTACAGAAATGGTATCAGAGCTAAGCGTTATAAACCTCAGAGATGATGCGTCGATATAATAACAAACTCACAAAGATAATAAGAACTTTTGCCAAGTTCATGGTCGGACTACTTAAAGTAGTGCTGACAGTTAAAACCCTTACGGGAACCCTTATAAGTATCATGATAGTAACTTAGCTCGTTTAATGTGTAGGCGCCTGAGATAGAGGACCCTGAGATGTTCGAGCATGAGCATGATGAGGCATTGCTAGATGTTGAGGATGAGGAGGAGCCTGAGATGGAGGAGGATGAGGAGGACCCCTCAGAGGAGCCTGAGACGGAGGTCATTGCTGTTTCAGATGAGGAGGACCCCTCAGAGGAGTCAGAGACAGAGGTTATTGATATTCCAGATGAGGAGGACCCGGATGAGGTCCCAGTAGCTGAGGAGCGTGTTGGATCTATGGTAGTGTATGCTGGTATCCCTTTACCCACACTTCCGGTGGTCAGAGCCCCTACCCCTCCACCACTATCTTGGATTCCTGATGATGACAGCTCAGAGACCCATACTTCCGAGCCTAGGCAGACCGAGGAGGCACCCTCAGCGGCTCCGGATTCACCACCTCTTGACCCTGCCCACAGGCAGTCTTCGTTAGCTCATGGATATGTTCAGGATGTATTGAGGACCCGAGTGGCTGTTGCCGAGGGCCGACTAGATGAGGCCAGGAGGGAGTTGGATGCAGAGAGGGCGGGTAGGCGTACCCGAGCTTATGAGACTAGGGCTTCTATACCCCGATCCTTGAGGAGGGAGCTTACGGGGATAGAGCTCACGTCCCGAGCGAGACTCAGATCTCTCCAGGGGGACAGGCATGGTAGGATCTCCAGGCGGCAGGCCGACTACATCTTCCGTCGTGCGATGGAAAGGGTTTGGGAGCTGACCCGCTCCGGTGTGTGATTCAGGACTGATGATGGAATAGTCTAGTTGTCTAGTTAGCCGAGGCCTTAGTAAGAGCCAATTTTCCGGGATAGTTGACTTGTATATAGCATCCCTTTTTCTGACTAGACAGATAGACTCTTGTGTATCACTTTTGGGACAGATGACTGTAGCACTGTTGTACTTTTGACCAGATCAAACTATGTATTTCTCGCATTATGTATATATTTGTTTCCTTTCGGTTCAGCTCCATAGTGACGGGATCACTGTTTTTATCATTATTATTATTACTGCACTTCGTATTAGAACTTTCTTAAAATAATAGAATTGCGATATACGTTCTCCCCATTATAAGAGCTGTGCAAGGCACAATGTTGTATATGATTGTGACCTAACGTTGAATTTTCCCAATGATTGTTTTTTTTATTATCAGAATCATGCCGCCAAGAAAGATTGGAACTAGGGCGAACTCTGGATCTGAGGACCAGGGAAGCCATAATCAGGACAATAGAAACCAAGAACACAGTGAAGAGGAAGATGAGGATTATGTGGAACAGGATGACTCCCTGTATGAAGAGGAAGAGGAAACATATGATGTTGAGGGATTTGAGATAGAGGCTGAAGAAGGAGAAACCGAGGTTGAGCAACCAGTACCAAACCCAGGCATGGATCCCATGAGCCAGTTTATGCAACTCCTAAGGCAGAATTTGGAACGTCAACCCAACCCACCCCCTCAAGGAAGTAACAATGCTGTGGCAAACTCTTTCAGGGCTTTTAAGTCCCTTAAGCCCCCTGAGTTCCACGGATCAGCCGACCCAGTTGAGGCAAGGGCATGGTTAAAGGAGATGGAGAAATCTTTTGAGATTTTGAGTATCGATGAGGCACAGAAAACTGTATTTGCTACCTACCTTCTGAAAGGAGAAGCTAACTACTGGTGGGAGGCCAAGAAAAACATGGAGACAGATGCTATTATAACCTGGGAGAGATTTAGTCAGTTGTTTCTGGGAAAGTATTTCCCGAGGTTTATGGAAAACCAGATGGAGCTCAAGTTCTTGGAGCTAAAGCAGAATAACTTGTCTGTAGCAGAGTACGAAGCGAAATTTACTGAGTTATCAAGGTTTGTGCCGGAGTTTGTGAGCACCGAGGAAAAGAAAGCTAGGAGGTTTCAGCAGGGACTGAAACCATGGATTCAGAATAGGGTGGCAATCCTTGAGCTTACGGACTATGCCACTCTGGTGCAAAAGGCAACGATTGTAGAAGTCGGAAGTGAACAGATGCAGAAGGAAAGAGAGAAGAAAGGAATAAAGAGGAAAAGTATGAGCATGGGTGGAGGTTCCGCAGGAAGGAGCTTCCCAACTAGATTTAATCGAGGAGCAGTGTCCCTGCCAGGAAGGAACACTGGGTTTAAGCGACCAATGAGTGTGAGTGTGAGCCAGGGCGGCCAGAAGTCAAGAATGTCCTATTCCAACCAGTCTCGACCCCCATTGCCAGCCTGTAACACATGTGGAAGGAATCACACTGGGGAGTGTAAAGGAAAGCCAGTAACCTGCTTTAAGTGTGGGCAAGTGGGCCACTATTCTCACAAATGCCCTTCGTCAGCCCCTGCCGTCATTCCAACCACCACTTGTCATCAGTGCGGACGCCCAGGTCATTGGAAGAGAGAATGCCCAATGAACAAACCAGCAGCTTCGGGAGCAAGCAGGGCTGCTTCTAATAAGCCACCTACTGCGAGGACTTTCAACATGACAGTCCAGGATGCTATGAAAGATTCAGATGTGATAGCAGGTACCCTTTCTCTAAATTCAGTCAGTGCAAATGTTTTATTTGATTCGGGAGCAACTAAATCTTTTATATCAAGGGACTTTGCGCGTAAGTTAAGACTTAAGGCTAAACCCTTGATAGAACCCTTACAAGTAGAAATAGCCAATCATGAAATTATTCCTGTTAACCAGATTCACCCCGCCTGTGAGATAGGCATAGGGGAGCAATCTTTCAGTGTTGATCTGATTCCTTTTAAATTAGGGGAGTTTGATGTGATTTTGGGAATGGACTGGCTATCTAGCAACGATGCTCAGATAGACTGTAAAGGGAAGAAAGTTAAGTTAAATGTCCCAGGGAAGAAAGAAGTTATATTTAGAGGAAAGAGGCAGACGCAGAAATTTTTGACTATGGCCCAGGCCAAAAGGATGCTACGAAAAGGAAGTGAGGCTTACCTAGCCTATGTGGTGGACACGCAGAAGGAGGTGCCCAACTTACAAGATATTCCAGTAGTCAACGAATTTGAAGATGTATTCCCCCAAGACCTTCCGGGATTACCACCCGATAGAGTGATTGAATTTGCTATTGAGTTGGCCCCAGGGACGGCGCCAGTTTCAAAAGCACCTTACCGGTTAGCCCCGTTAGAAATGAAGGAATTAGCTATCCAATTGCAGGAACTCTTAGATAAGGGTATGATAAGACCCAGTGTGTCTCTGTGGGGAGCACCAGTTTTATTTGTTAAGAAGAAAGATGGGAGCATGAGGTTGTGCATAGACTATCGAGAGTTGAACAAGCTAACCATAAAGAACAGGTACCCATTGCCTAGAATAGACGATCTGTTCGACCAGCTAAAGGATGCTGTTTATTTTTCCAAGATTGACCTGAGAACTGGATATCACCAACTAAAGATTAAACCCGAAGATATTTCCAAGACAGCGTTCCGTACCAGGTATGGGCATTATGAGTTCTTGGTAATGTCCTTTGGATTAACCAACGCCCCAGGGGCTTTCATGGATTTAATGAATAGAGTATTTAAGAAGTACTTGGACAAGTGTGTGATAGTTTTTATCGATGATATTTTGATCTACTCAAGGACTGAGGCAGAACATGCAGAGCATTTGAGGATAGCTCTAGGAATACTCAGAGAGGAGCAGTTATATGCCAAATTCTCGAAGTGTGAATTCTGGCGGAATGAAGTACAGTTTTTAGGACATGTGATCAATAAAGAAGGAGTATTGGTCGACCCCTCCAAGATAGAGGCGGTCTCAAATTGGGAAAGGCCAACCACACCCACAGAGGTAAGGAGTTTCATAGGATTGGCTGGCTACTATCGTAGATTTGTACAGGACTTTGCGAAGATCGCAGCCCCTTTGACACGACTTACTCGTAAGACAGAGAAGTTTGAATGGACGGAGAAATGCGAGAACAGTTTTCAGGAATTAAAGAAAAGGTTGATAACGGCTCCGGTATTGGCATTGCCGGACGGAAAAGGAGATTTTGTGATATATAGTGACGCGTCGCACAAAGGATTAGGATGTGTGCTTATGCAGCACGGTAAAGTTATTGTGTATGCGTCGAGACAACTGAAGGAATACGAGGTTAGATATCCTACTCATGACCTTGAGCTCGCGGCAATAGTATTTGCTTTAAAAATTTGGAGGCACTACTTGTATGGAGAGAAGTGCGAGATTTTCACAGACCATAAGAGCCTCAAGTACATATTTACGCAGAAAGAGCTCAACATGCGCCAGAGGAGATGGTTAGAACTAATCAAGGACTATGATTGTGAGATTCTCTATCATCCAGGGAAAGCCAATGTGGTGGCTGATGCCCTTAGTAGAAAGGAAAGACTCAGAATGATAACGACTTCGGAAGAGTTGATAAGGGATTTTGAGAAAATGGAAATAGAAGTAAAGGTAACCGGAACCGGAACTGAAAAGCTTTTTCAGATCTCAATGCAGCCAGAGTTATTGGAAAAGATCAGATTGTGCCAGGAGAAAATAATGAATGAAGGCAGAGAGTCAATGACTGGAGAGGAGATCCATACTGAGAAAGATGATAAAGGGATAATGAGGTACTCCTACCGAATTTGGGTTCCGAATGTTCAAGAACTTAAAGATGAGATTTTGGATGAAAGCCATAGTTCCAGGTATTCCATTCACCCGGGAAGTACCAAGATGTATAGGGATTTGAAGGAATATTACTGGTGGCCCAACATGAAGAGGGACGTAGCAGAATGGGTAAACAAGTGTTTGACTTGCCAAAGAGTAAAGGCAGAGCACCAGAGACCCAGTGGACTTTTGCGACCCCTGGAGATTCCCGAATGGAAATGGGAACAGATAGCGATGGATTTTGTTGTAGGCTTGGCAAGGACGAAAGCCAATCACGACGCCATTTGGGTAATTATAGACCGACTAACAAAGTCAGCTCATTTCATTCCTATCAATGAGAGATACACAGTCGATAGACTGGTGGACATTTACCTTAAGGAAATAGTGACGCGACATGGAGTCCCAGCGTCCATTGTCTCAGACCGAGACCCCAGGTTCAACTCCAGATTTTGGAGGAGCTTTCAGGAATGTGCGGGGACCAAGTTAAATATGAGTACCGCGTACCATCCCCAAACGGATGGACAGAGTGAAAGGACCATCCAGACACTAGAGGATATGTTGAGAGTCTGTGCAATAGACTTTAAAGGAAGTTGGGATGATCACTTGCCGTTGGTCGAGTTTTCTTATAATAATAGCTTTCATGCTAGCATCGGAATGCCGCCTTATGAGGCTCTGTACGGAAGAAGGTGTCGATCTCCCTTATACTGGGATGAAGTAGGAGAGCGGAAGATGCTCGGACCCGAAGTGGTCCAAAGGACCAAAGATATAGTGGATCTTATCAGAGGGCGACTTGTAGCAGCCCAAGACAGATAAAAGAAATACGCAGACCTAGCCCGAAAGGACAAGGAATATGAAGTAGGGGACTTAGTACTGCTGAAAGTATCCCCTTGGAAGGGATTAATGAGGTTCGGAAAGAAAGGAAAACTAAGCCCAAGATACATTGGACCTTTTGAGATATTAAGACGGATTGGAAAGTTAGCTTACGAGCTAGCCCTACCCCCTAATTTGCAACAAGTTCATAATGTGTTCCATGTGTCAATGCTAAGGAGGTATCATCGGGATGCCAGGCACATAGTGGAGTACGAGCAGGTGGATATGCAGCCAGATCTAACTTACGTGGAGAAGCCAGTAAGGATTATGGATAAGAAGGAGCAGGTGCTTCGGAACAAAGTGATCAAGCTAGTCAGAGTACTATGGTAGAATCATAATGTGGAAGAATCAACTTGGGAACTAGAGAGCACAATGCTAGAAAAGTACCCCCATTTATTTTCTGTTTGATTCCGGGACGGAATCCTTTTAAGGAGGGGAGACTGTAATAACCCCAAAATTTTCAACTTTTTGTAACCCTTGTGAATAATGTTTTAGCTGAATGAAGAAACTTTTCATGCCACACTATGTAGGGGTTCTGTTATGGATATTCTGGGATATTATTAGTACTCTATGAAGTATATAAGTGTATGTAAAGATCGTCAGAATCCAATTCCGAACACTTTGGTTTTTCCCGGAAATCCACAAGATACGGAGAGAATTGAGTATAAGGTAACAGGATAAAAAGGATTTAAATTAAAGGATTATAATAGAGGATCATAAAAAGGAATATAATGTATTGATAAAGGTTAAGGGAACCTAAGTAATAAGATCCCGGGTATGATCCTTCAAACGATAAACGAGAACGAAAGTTAAGCAAACCGTATAACAGATCAGCGGTCATTAGGCAAACGATTAGGAAGTTAATCAAAGGGATTAGGGGGAAAGATGTCATCCAACCAATAGAAAGAGGACAAGGAAGGGAGGATGACATCATGAGGATGACATAAGCATGACATGGGAAGGAAGGAGGTGTGGTAGCTTTGTAACCACACAATTTCAAGGGCAAGAAAGTAATTGACTAAAGCAAGCACAAAAACCAATCAACCAAGCCAAGTAAAATCATTTTCATCAAAAATCAAAAGCAACCAAGGCTTGTTCTTCATTTCTCACGGCTTTTCACTATTCAAAAGGCAAGAGAAATTCAAAATCCAAGATCCAAGCTTCCTAAATTGGTAAGATAATTCCCTAATCATCTTCATGCTTAGTTAGGACTATATCATGAGTTTAAGCCATTAATTCCTTCTCAATCTTCTTCATTAATCAAAGAAGAAGACAATGAATAGTGTTTTCAAGTTTTTAACTTGAACTTTTCTTGTTTTTCTTGAAGATCCAAGCATTCTTAAGACTTCTCAAAGCTTCTTAAGGCTTCCTAGCTCCACCCACCACTTCAAGGAAGGTATACCATCTCCAAACCCTAGATTCCTATATATTATAAGATGATTTTGATTAGTGGGTTGATATTGTAGTTTGTTGTTATGATTTAGAGTTTGGGATTTGGAATGGTAGTGAAATGGAATGGTAATTGTTGTGGTTTTGATTTAAAGGAACTTAAGTATGATTAAAGTTAAGTTTAAGCATAAGTATGAATGATTAAATTGAATTGGTTGGGGTTGTTATGATGTGATAAGGATGGATGTTTGTTGTGTGTTGGATTTGAGGTTGGTTTGTGGTTGGTTTTGTATGGTTTAAAATTTGGAAATCGCGTAAACATAGCCGTCGTAACGTCCGATTTTCTTTGGACTGTTTTTGTGCATAGCATTAGGACCCGAGAACCCCCCTGCTAGATTATAACCACTGCCATGTTTAGATAGCTCATGTTACGAGCTTCGTTTGATATGTAGTTCGTTCGATTCCGATGCACGGTTTAGGAGAAACGACCGTTTCAAGTAACGGCGTTCGCGAACGAAACTTTTTCCCTCGCCTTACTTTGAAATGTAGGTTAAAGACCAAAAGGGTTAATTAATGTATGAAACATTTATGGTAAGTGTGTTAGGCAGTTGGTAAGACATTCGCGAAGGAATCGCTTTAAAACTCGTAAAGGTTTAAATTATTAAAAATGGTGGAGCAGAGGGTACCCGAGTGACTTAAGCGAATCGGTGAGCGCAAAACAAGCGTTAGAGTCTAAGTTAGTTAAAGTATAGATTTACAAGTGATTTTGGTTTAATTCCAACTTACTTGTTGTTTATAGGTTACCAGACTCGTCCCGAGCCTTTCTCACCCCCAAGTCGCTCAGGCAAGTATTCTATCCGTTATACTGTTGTTGTGATGTATACATTTGAATATGCATGATCTTGCGATAAATGCATATTGGTTATTTAGCAAATTCTTGCGATATATTGTAGCATGTGATATGGTATATATGCATGCCTGTTTCATATTCTTGAAATATATATCTGTTGGTTCAGTTGATAATACCTATGCTAGAGGATAGCGGTAACTTGCATATACCCTTAGTATAGGGACCCAAAGGTGAAAATATTTTCTAAAACCGGGAGTCGAGGATCCCGAGTAGATTTTTGTATATATGGATATGGATATATATATATATATTTTATATATATATATGGTTATAGTTTTTCCAAACTATTAACCGAATAAGGTTTATTCGATAACTTTATTTTATTTAATGAATATTATTACGAATATTCATTCGAGGACTTATGACTCCTTTTATTTTATTATTTGAATATTATTCGAATATTATTCGAAGGCGTATGACTCCGTTACATTATTTATTGAATATTATTTGAATATTCATTTGAGGATGTATGACTCCTTTATTTTATTTAATGAATATTATTTATAATATTTCATTCGAGGTATTATGACTCAGCTTATTTTATTTATTGAATATTATTTGAATATTCATTTGAGGATCTATGACTCCGATATTTGCTGAGATATATTCTTTATTTTATTAAAGAATAAGGTGTCGATAATCAAACTTATTTTTGATTATTCAAATAAAGATATTACTTTCGTATAAGTATATCTTTGATTATTTGCTATTCATTTCAAGTATAAGTTTTAATACTTCTACTTCAATTATTTTATAAAGATTATTTTTTTTATGGGAATATTATTTAAATAATAATATTCAGACATTTTCTAAATATTCTGGGGAGCTGATTTACTTCATTAAATCAGTTTTACTCCAAACACTCTTTAAAGTGTTTTCGAGTCTTTAAAATGATTTTCAAAAGTTAGAGCGGATCCCAAAACTATTTTATATTTAAGATCTTCCTTTTAAAAAGGGGATTTAAATACTCGCTCAAAACCTGGGGGATCCGGCTCGGTGGTGTGTTTTATATTCGCAACAAGGTTGCTGTCTTGGTAAAAGAGTTTTTGATTACTTACCCAATATTCGGGAAGTAAAATTCTTGGAACAAGTTAATCCATTAACAGGCATCGCCTGGGAAATATCGGTTGAGTTTTCCTTTCCAACTAGGTACGACTTCTTGGTGGAGCCGTATCAACAAGTTTCTACTTGGGGAAAGGGGGGAAACGAGCTTTACGTTTCAGAGTCATGGATTTCATCTGAACTAGGAGTGGCGTAAGTGGTCGAGTAGCGCCGGCCCAGCCTTATTATATTGGCCCAAATGGCCTGGAAGTTCCGCTAAGGGCGGTCCATTCCTTAGGAGTTCAGTGTTCGGTTGACAAGTAAATCCGACAGGTTCTCCTCTACATGTAGAAAATGGTGGGGTTTGTACTACTACGACTGATCATCGTAAGTGGTCTTCCTGGCGCGGATAAACTCCCGTAATGAGTTCATCATCCATTTGGATAATTCTGCAACACTACCCGTAGCATTTCGATCGAAAGGCTACTAATGGGTGGTTGCCGAAGCATTGACAGGGTCAAACATTTTTATTGTGTATCCATTGAATGAAGTATCTCGTACTTTATCTCTTTTCAAAATATTTCAAAGATCAAATATTTTCAAGTTTTATTTATGGTCTCATCTATAAGATGACCTCGTGAATCTTATAATACTTTGAACGGTGATAGTTCAAGTAGCTTTATAAATGATATAAGTGTGGGGGAAGTATTGGTAACTTCATTCCTTGTTTTTACTTATATCTAGTAAGTAATATCTTACACACGATAAAGATTCTAGTAAGTATCCATTTAGATACTTTGTATTATTGTTATCACTACATATTATCTTTGCGAGCTGTAAGGCTCACTCTTGCTTTATTTCTTCATCACACAACAACAGTTAGGAGAGATGGCCAGACTCCAGCAGACCCAGCGCAAGCGCGTGGGAAGGTCCCGCGTCTTCCCGATGATGTTGTAGCTGCTATAGCTGCAGAGGTAGATCCAGATAGTTCAGACCATATACTTTTGAGAATCAAATTATGTATAATTATAACATTGTGACGATAATGGCAATAACTGTAAAATTATTCAAGTAATCATTTTGGGTTGTAATAACTTTTAAATTGGGATTCAAAGACTTGTACTTATTTGATTTCATCTCTGAGACTAAAGGGTTGTGGTGGTGTTAGGTGGGGTCACAGCTTAAGGTTATTATATATTAAGTGACAGTGATATTGTGGGAAAGAAAGACCGTGACGACCCGGATCCCCGACCCCGGATCTGGGGGTGTTACAGATCCGCTCTAACTTTTAAAAATCATTTTGAAGACTCGAAAACACTTTATAGAGTGTTTGGAGTAAAGCTGATTTAATGAAGTAAATCAGTCCCCAAAATATTTAGAAAATGACTAAATTTATTATTTAAATAATATTCCTATAAAGAATAATCTTTATAAAAATTTGAAGTAGAAGTATTAAAACTTATACTTGAAACGAGTATTAATAACCAAAGATATACTTATATGAAAGTACTATCTTTATTTGAATAATCGAAAATAAGTTTGATTATTGACACCTTATTCTTTAATAAATAAAGATATACCTCAGCAAATAATCGAGTCATAGATCCTCAATGAATATTCAAATAATATTCATTAATAATATAAACTGAGTCATAAGCCCTCGAATGAATATTCAAATAATATTCAATAAATAATATAAAAGAGTCATAAGCCCTCGAATGAATATTCAAATAATATTCAGATAAATAAATAAAAGGGTCATAAGCCCTCAAATGAATATTCAAATAATATTCAGATAAATAAATAAAGGAGTCATAAGTCCCCGAATGAATATTCAAAATAATATTCAATAATGAAATAAAGTTAAAGTTATCGAATAAACCTTATTCGATTAATAGTTTTGAAAACTATGACCATATATATATAAGTCTATATATATATATATTTATATCCATATATATAAATCTACTCGGGATCCTCGACTCCCGGTTTTAGAAAATATTTTCACCTTTGGGTCCCTGTACTAAGGGTATATGCAAATTACCGCTATCCTCTAGCATAGGTATTATCAACTGAATCAACAGATATTATGGAAAGAATGCGAAACAGGCATGCATATTATATACCATAGCAGCATGCTTCAATATATTGCATCATTTGCTAATTAACCAACATGCATCTATCGCAAGATAATGCAAATACATATATTCATCACAACAACAGTTATAACGGGTAGAAAACTTGCCTGAGCGACTTGGGGTGATAAAAGGCTCGGGACGAGTCTGGTAACCTATAAACAATAAGTAAGTTGGAATTAAACCAAAGTCACTTGTAAATCTATACTTTAACTAACTTAGACTCTAACGCTTGTTTTGCGCTTATTGATTCTCTTAAGTCACTCGAGTACCCTCGGCTCCACCATTTTTAATAAATTAACCATTACGAGTTTTAAAGTGATTCCTTCGCGAGTGTGTTACCAACTGCCTAACACTCTTACCATAATTGTTTCATACATTAATTAACCCTTTTTGGTCTTTAACCTATGTTTCAAAGTAAGGCGAGGGAAATGATTCGTTCGCGAAACGCCGTTACTTGAAACGGTCGTTTCTCCTAAAACCGTACATCGGAATCAAACGAACTACATATCAAAATGAAGCTCGTAACATGAACTATCTAAACATGGCAATGGTCATAATCTAGCAGGGAGTTCTCGGGTCCAATGTTATGAACAAAAGCAGTATAAAGTAAATTGGACATTACGACGGCTATGTTTACGCGATTGCCAATATTTAAACTACTCCAATTAACCACCCCAACACTCATAACCATCAATACAACAAACTTCACCGAAACCATACCACATCAGTCCATAATCTCCAAGGTTTTCAACTCAAACAACCACAATCAAGACCTATGAACTATAATCAAGCTTCAATTACCAAAACACTTCCAAATCAAACCAAACTACTAATAATCACAATCCATGCTTCTCATTTCACAAAACCAACCATTAAATTACTAACAAATAAAGTAAAGGCTAGGGTTTAAAGTTTATACCTTCCTTGGGAGGTGTTAAGTTGCTAGGA